>NW_026517666.1:0-12426 GCF_026319265.1 Colletotrichum chrysophilum | reverse complement strand
GGGGGGGGGGGGGGGGGGGGGAGTGCAGTGCAGGGCTGTTGAAGTCTTTAGTGAGGAGGAGCTTTTTAAAGCAGGTGATATGAGCGGGATTTTTCAGTGAGCGGGAGCGGGGTTTCTCAGTGAGTGGGGCTTTCAGTGAGTGGGCGCGTTTTGAAGTGAGATCAGTTCGACGCGCCGACGGTTTACCTGCTGGGCGACCCCTTGAAGAATATCGGACGTGCTAGAACAGTACAAAGGTTGGCAAACATTTCGAAAAATAGGCACCTGCTTCTGATCTTGTCGCAAAAGACACTGAACGACGGTCTAGCCAGTGTTGCAAAGCAAAGTGACTGTAGCAAGATGAATCGCAGATATGAACACTTTTAAGTCGCACATTTGAGATCGCCGGAGCGTGTCGCGCGAATGGTAAGTTGAACTTTGACATTCCCTTGCATGGGCACGCCCTTGAACGGCCGACGAAGCAATCCCTGTGCTTCCGAGACCTGTAAGTGCTCTGTCTAACGACGAATAGTATCTGATACCGAGATGTTGATGACTTTGAAGCAGCAGCCAAAATGGGCAGTGTCTGAAAGCCACCCGGCAGGCGATAAATCATTTGACACGGGATGGAGGACATGGAGGAGGAAGTTAAGCAACCCAAATTTCCTGGAGCTACTTACAAATCTGTTTGCTCCGAGTGTGAGGGTTGATTTTCAAGCTGCTCGAGCAATGACCGTTGTCCAACATGAGAAGTGCGCGCTGCGGCATGGTGCGCAGACAAATGTCAACGCTCAATACACCAAAATGATTGGTTCCCTTCAGCCATCATGTCATCACAATGACACAGGCCGTCTGCTGCTGTGCAAACAAAAACGGAATCGGCGGACTGTCATCACTCTATTTACAATTGAATTGGCTAGAAGTGGGAGATGCCAAAAGGAAGCCCTTGAACGCAGACAATATCAATCCACGGCAGCTATGAATGAGAATTACTTGGCATTAGAAAGTACATGACCATGCTGGATAAAACAAACAGAGCCTGCTAAAATCAAGTTCAGGGTATTATTATGGAGCCTCCAGCGCCGTATTTTGCCAAAAGTTTGAGATCCAGTCTCTATTTATCTTATCTGAGCAACGGAAACGAACCTTCCTACCTTTAGTACCTTTCTTCGATATGAACATAGGATATGTATACACTAGGATGTAGTCCGTCGTGTTAGGGTCAAGCGTGATAGCCTACCGATGTTAGTATAAACTATAAGAAGAAAGTAACAACAAACGGTGACTGACCAGAATGTCAATCTTCTTATTCTCCTTTTTCTCGAGAAACAGCTTCAAGTCCTGATAGTAGTCCTTCAGGTCGTATCGGAACACGCTCTTCTGTCCGGGTGCCACATAGACAACGAAAAAGCTCTGCCCGCAGCCAAACGCTACGTCGACGATGTGGTTCCGGCCCTCAATGATCTTGGGGAAATTCGGCGGGAGCGAGCAGCGTGAGTGGCCGTCGTTCCAACGGGCGACAAAGAAGCTATCGGGGCCGAGAAAGCAGAACTCAAGCTTGCGGAGGCCATAGAGCTTGATGCCCTCGCCGAGGTCGGGGTAGAGCTGGCTGAGGTTGTCCGAGGTCACTGTAGGCGTCAGCATGCTTCTATACACAATGTGATGAAGAGGTACTCACTCCATGTCTTCTCGTACCTGGCGATCCAGGACCTGGACCCGTCGGCGGCGTCGCCTAGGCTGATGTTTCGCAGGTACGAAGAGTCCAGCTTCAGCTTCGGAAAGTCCGACGAGTTGATAGCCGTGTCGCCTATGATGCAGATGACAACGCCCCACATCGACACTGAAGTCACCGGACTATCTTCTGGCAGCCGCTTGACCTGAGAAGCCGACGATCGCTGGCCCCTGTCCTCCTCCATTTTCCTCGAGTTAGACGGCGACCCATCGGCGTGCAATGTCGTCTCGACCGATTCGACAGAGTGCGCCGTCCTCATGGAGCGCGTCTCGGATTTGCTCTCCGACCGCCCAGCCGCGATCGGCTGCTCCTCCTCCTCCTGCTCCTTGACTACCTTGAGCATCTCGGTCTGCTGCCGAATCTGCTCCAGCTGGTCTCTGTACGCGGCGTCCCGCTGCTCAATCATCGTTTCCATCGTCACGCGCAGGTCGCTGATTTCTTTCTCAACCTTCTGTATTGCGCCCGCTGAGTTGGCCAGCTCCTCCTTGAGCATCTCCATGAGCTCCGCGTCGTTCTCGCTGGCGGCCGCGCGCATCTCCTCCTCCATGCCGGCGTGCTCGCCCGTTAGCTTCTCTCGCTGGCGGATGAGCTCATTCTCCAGCTCCTGCCCCGCCGCCGTGTCACTCAGCCTCCTCCCTTCGTCGACAAGCTGTCGCTGCATGTCAGTGGTGATCGGCTGGTTGTGGGCCGCCAGCCGGTTCACCACCCTCTTGGCCGACTCGGATGTGTGGTAGTGCCGGTAATACAAGCTCCCTTTACTCACCATGGCGCCCCAGAACTCCGTCGTAGCAACCAGCTCCTTCTCGCGCCGCAAGCCCACGCTCTCGTCGACCTGATCCCACATAGTGGTCACGAGGTGCACCTTGCTCAGCGCGTCATCGTTGCCGCACAGCTGGCGGAACATGCGGATGTTCTTGCGGGCGGCCCCCTGCATACGCCGGTCCGTGATGCGGTGCAGGTAGATGATGCCGTGGAGCAGGGTGTGCTGCCGGTACGAGGCGCCGAGCCAGACGGCGATCTCCCCCAGGACCTCGGCGTCGCTTCGGGTGGTGTCGTCGAAGCCCGGGGTATCGATGAGGTAGACGGTGCGCACGGGGGACATGTCGTAGGCGTAGACGTCGACGGTGGTAGTGCCTTAACCTTTGTCAGGGTCATACTGTTCTATGGCGGCAAGACAGTGATGGAATCACCTGCACGGAGATTGTGGCCGATCTGGACGGGCTTGCCTGAGCAGTGCTCGATGAACGAGCTCTTGCCCGAGCCAGTGACACCCATCACGGCAATAAAGACGTCATTCTTCCTGTTTAAGACTTAGAAATATACACGATGAAGTCTGTTACATATGAATCTTACCTTGGATGTCGCCCAGCCCGAAAATGAAAGGTGCTATGCTGCGTGTCGTCCCAGAAATCAATCAGGTCTGACGCCATTGTGGTCGTATGCCCGCGCGCTACGCGAAGTACAAAGGGTGCGCTCCCCAACGTGAAAGCAGAAGATGAATCTCCTAGGCCTTATCTATCAGATTCTTGAATCAGATAGACCGAGAGGTAAGACGGAACGATTTGCAACTCGAGATGGAGGATCGTCAGTTGGGAGACGACCTGCGTTGGTACCTGGTCGAAGTAGCATTCGCAAGGAAGATTGATAAGACATCCATCCCCAATGCATCTGCATGCATTAGTGCTCACCCTCTTCTCCATCCTGCTGAGTCACTGTGTGCCGAAGCTCTCCGGCAGACTGTGCTGACCATTTTGCGAACCATTTCACCCTCTGAGTGCAAGGCTGAGTTCGACTTCGAGTGAAGCCTCCGCCCTAGCCTGCTTTTGTACATTCCTCTCCCGCCTCCTTAAACTGACTCTGATTCAAGGAATTTCACACGTGTAGAACGCGCTCAGAGACGCTTTTGGCGTTGTGAGGGAGCCTGACAGGTGTGTGTGGTCCGGTGCAGTGTACTTATCGGTACTCAGTTGGGGTTGGCAGGATATTGAAGTGAACCATCGTCTTTCTTGTGTTAATATCATCTCATGTGACGTCGCTCTGTTACTATAGAATATATTCAATCGATTTATTGGAAATATTCTAGTGGTGACCACCTTATCATCACTAATGGACTTTTCCGCCAGAGAGGTCGCTGACCAAGCCGAGCTCTTCGCAGCTCTAACCGGCATAGTCAAGCCCAATCACTGGGACATGTTCTTCCTCGCTATGGGCAGAACGGGATCAGGGAAGAGCACCTTTATCAGACAGTGCACGGGAAAGCAAGTCATCGTCGGCCACGGCCTGTATTCATGTACCTCTTCCTCCTGTCTCATCATTCTACCCATCGACATCGAATCGCATGCTTACGTGGAAGAAAAGGCACAAGCTCCGTCTACGTAGCAGACTACCACTGGAACGGCCGCCGCATCTTTCTCATCGACACCCCCGGCTTCAACGATACCGCCCACCCCGAGGTCGAGATCCTCGAAGTCCTCGCCTCTAGCCTGGCCGCCTCGTACGCCAACGGCGTGCGAATCCACGGCGTGCTCATGCTGCAACCTGTATCTGAGAACCGCATGTCCGGGTCCAGCCTTCGGTGCATCGAGATGGTCGAGGCGGTGTGCGGATTCGCTTCGTCTTCGTGGCCGTCGCGGTGCGAGAACCTGGCTATCGTCACAACAATGTGGCCGTTATCTACGGGGAATGGAGGGGAGGAGCAGAAGACTGTGTTGGAGGGAAGGCATAGGGAGCTGTGCACTCAGGAGATGTTCTTCGGTGGGCTTGTCAGTCGTGGCGCGACGGCGTTTCGGTACAACGAGACGGGATCGCAAGACCCGACAGAGCAGATGAGAGCCGCGCGGAACATCATAGCTCACCTTGTCCGCCGCTCAGACATGCACCCCCTCGACGTACTCCAACTCCAGCGCGAGATCGTCATTGAAGGTAAAACCCTCGGCCAGACGGCCGCCGGCCGCTCTGTTGCTGCAGGCCTCGACAAGAGTCAGCAGGCCTACCAGCGGCGACTGCAACAGGCGGCCCAAGACGACGATGAGATGCTCTCCAGCCTCGCAGCGCAAACGAACGCGGCGCATCTGACGGAGATCCGGGAGCTGCGGCAGGACTTACACGACCAAATGCGAAAAATTGAGACAGAGAAGGAAGCGCTCAATAAGTCAATACAAGACTTGCACAAGGAATACCAGCAGCAGTGGAAGAACAACCTGCTTGACCTGGAGAAGATGTTCCACGCCCAGGTGAAAGCAAAACATGAGATACTCGTCAGAGAAGAAGCCAAGCGACAACGACGCCTCGAGAGGGTAACCCGATCGTCAGCAAGCTCACGACAGGAGAGCAAGGCGTCTTTGTCATCGTTGGTCGACGAGAAGAATCAGACCGTAGGCAACTTGAGGAAGGAAATCTCCGAGGTTCGCGATGCGCATAAGAAGTTTACAGGCTATCGTGCGAACATTGTCAATGGTGCTACGAATGGCATCGCTGCGGGCATCACGGCAAGCACCCTGACTGGTAAGTTTGTTTCCCTGTTTTCAACAGCATTTGTTGCCTTAAGAGGGAGAACAGATGCTGACATGATTGAAGCTGTTGCCGCCGCCGCTGCTGGAGGTACTGGGGCGTTGATCTGCACAGTCATGTAACTAAGACATTCTTCATTCCCATTCACTTCTGTATTTTACAACACACGACAGAGAATCGGAAGTCCCTTTCGCCTTGCATAGCCTGTTACTATTCGCGGCCGAAGACTCGGGTGGTTCTCAGCGAGGTTTCAGCTGATACGAGACGGTGTAGGTAAACAGGGTTTAGATGCCTTCAATGCGATTCGCTCATTGTAGAGTGAAAAGCGTTGGTTGGTACATCTATCACAGCCAGAATGTATAGACAATACAGGTACACTACGTTGAGCGCCATTTGTCTGGCTGAAAAAAAAAGAAAGAGAAACGGTCAGCTTCGCATGAGTGGGGCCCCAAAGTACCGTGCCTTGGTCCATCAACAGTCTGAAACATACATGTGCATATACACTATCGATTCACCCAAGGCTGCCTTACCGTCTTCCAACAGCCTGGTTCGCAAATCCGCCACGAAAATGTTTCGCTAGAAGTTGCTCTTTGGTCTCATTTTCGCACTCACAATAGAATGATGGATCGAAAGTGTAAAAAGGAAAAGATGCACATCTTCATGCTGACTGAAATTCGCCACCACAATGCCTGCCTCATTTGCCTGATGATGCCTGGATGGCTGATGCAGCCAGGATGATTGCCTGAGAATGGTGTGTTGCGTAGGACAGGCGACCCGAGAAACTGCCCGGTTGAATGCTGCCGCTGGAGTGGCTTCCAACGAGAGGCCCGCGCCCTGCTCATGCAACTCGCAGTCACACCGATTCCCAATGCAGATACAGTCATTCTGCACGCTGCATGTATGTCCATGTCCGTCTTACTCCACTCCAAGAGCCAAGGCATCTTATCAATCAATACGCGCTAGGCTCTCCCTCGGAGCTCGATCGTGGTGCGCAGAGCACAGCAAACTTCCCTGAACCAGGAGTGGGCTCAGGGCTGTCTTTCCTTTCCCCAAGACATTGCCTACAAAGTTTGTATCAATGTGCCTTTTAAACAGCATAGTGACAGACTAATCTAGCGATAATGTTACAGCCAAGAGTTTCTGCATTTACAGAAAGGTTAGCAGCAAGTCAGCCAAGGCAAAAACCAGCGAGAATGATAGAACGGCCGAGTGAGGCGTTCATATGCAGCTCTCTGCTTGCATGGCTACTGAGCTGGCAGTCGCCTTGATCTTGCCAGGCAGTCGTTCCCTGCGCCTAGTACCACTGACGACGAGGTTGTTTCAAGGGCATTCATTCCTGTTGTTCAAGAAAGCCCGGAATTTGATTTGTGATGTTGCTGCGCCCGTTGTCTCTCTCATAACACACATATCCGCTCCGAGTTGATCTTCGAGCCTGATGAAGTGTGAATCATATCCGTTGCAGTCATATTGACAACCAACATATCCGTCACCTATACTGACTACCCCTATTGAACATCCATATTGACCACTCACTGAAATGTCCGACGAGGAGCGCCCAGAGAGCAAGCAGGAGGTGCTTGAGATCCGCACCATTGTCGCCAGACCCATGGCCCGCGATGAAAGTGACGCGGTCTCGACACATGGAAGCATCCAGGAAGGCGTACGCGGGATCGAAGCCATCTCCTTGTCCTGGACTGGCAATGCTCTCGCGATTGCCTACATCGGGTACGTCTACTCTTCGTGTACTGAATCTAGGGTCATGTCAACAGCAGCTCCTGACACACTGGCAGCATCATGCTCATGGCATTCACCACATCCCTCGAGGGCCAGGTCACCCTCCCGCTGCTCGTTTACGTGACCAGCTCGTTCCGCCAGCATTCCCTCGTCTCGACTGTTTCCGTCGTCCAAGGCGTCATCAACGGTAGGTCCCTCTGTCTCGTCTCTCTTCCACTCAGTTCGGCACCCTCTGACTCCCAGATAGCCGTGGTAAAACCCCCCATGGCCAAGATCGCAGACGTCTTTGGCCGCCTCGAAGCCTTCACCTTGAGCGTCTTTCTCTTCGTGCTCGGCTACATCCAGATGTCCGCCTCCACCAATGTCCAGACCTTCGCCTCGGCTCAGATCTTCTATTCTGCTGGTTCTACGGGCATGCTCATCCTGCAGCAGATTTTCATCGCCGACACGAGTGACCTGTCCAATAGAGCCCTGTTCTCGACGCTGCCAGACATTCCGTACCTGTTCACTACGTGGATGGGACCACCGATCGCGAAGAGCATCTATGAGTCGTCGGGTGATTGGCGCTGGGGGTACGCCATGTGGACCATCATCCTCCCCGTCGCCTTCCTGCCCCTCGCCCTACTCCTATTCCTCAATGGACGGAGAGCCCGGGCCCTGAACCTCGCGCCCCAAGGCTCGCCCACCCTCAGAGGCGGCTTCTTCACCATATTGGGAAACATCTGGCGGGACCTCGACGTAGGCAGCATCATCCTCCTCAGCGGGGGGTTCACCCTCATCCTCGTCCCCTGCACCATATCCAGCACCGTCCCCGACGGCTGGGAGAACGGGGGCATCGTCGCCATGGTTACCCTTGGCGTCCTCTTGCTTGTGCTTTTCCCGCTATGGGAGGTGAGCACCCAGCTGGGCCGCCAATTGGGGGTAAAAGGAGCCCTGGGGAGCGTGCTGGCCAACATGTCGCCGTATCCGCTGGTTCCGCTGCATCTCCTCAAGTCGAGGACCTTTAGCGCGGGCTCCATGCTCGCCGTCTTCTACTTTAGTGAGTCATTCTGTCCTCTCTGTATGTTTTGAGGAGACAGCAATTGACAAAAGCAGTGGCTTTCTACCTCTCCGTTCAGCCCTACTATTACTCCTACCTCCTCGTCGTGCGCAACCTCGACATCCAGCCCGCCTCATACATCCTCAACATCTTTTACCAGTCTTCCACCGTCGCCTCTATCGTCATCTCCCTCCTCATCAAGCTCACCAACCACTACAAGTGGTTCGTCGTCGCCGGCTCGTGCATGTACTTGACGGGCATGGGACTCATGATGCACTTCCGCACCCAGGACGCGTCCCTGTCCGCCATCGTCTTCACCCAAATATTGGTGGGTGCCGGCGGCGGCTTCCTGAATGTACCCGCGCAGGTGGGCGTGCAGGCGAGCGCGGGTCACCAGTACGTCGGTACCGCAACGGCTATCTTCCTCACGCTGACGAGTCTCGGCGGCGCAATCGGGTCGGCCATCAGTGGTGCGCTTTGGGGCAGACTCGTGCCGGAGAAGCTGCGGCTCTATCTCCCAGAGGGTGCCAAGGATCAGGTAAGTGTCATATATGGCAGCATTGTCGAGGCGCAGGCGTATGCAGTAGGCTCACCGGAGAGGGATGCAATCAATCGGGCGTATCAAGAGACCATGACCACTTTGCTCACAATCGCTCTTGTCATCTGTGTACCAGTGCTCATCTGCGGCTTGTTGATGACGGACTACTCCTTGAACGATATGAATCAAGGTGTCAAGGGTCGGGTTATCGGTGGTGAGGTCGACAGGAGCGAGCAAAAAAGGGGTGATCGCCGGTCATATGCGAAGAAGGTAGTAGACTCGTTTAAAGGTCGAAGTTCATAGACATAGTCTTAGGGGTTGTCACATTTGGTCCTAGCATATTCGGCACATTGACATCTTCAATATACAGTCATGATTCGTGTCTCTCAGCAGTGGCAGCGCGGCATGCAAGTTATTCGTCAGGACAACGCATGCTACGTCCACCCCACGAAGCGCTTATGAGTAGCTTTTCCCCAGACATACCACAGGGCCTCGAACGGGATCCTGTTGAGGAAGGAGACATTAATGAGGGAGCGTTGGGTCTCACGCAAGCGGAGCTTCAGTTTGGGGATGATGAAGGGCAAGTCGTCCCTGAATAAAGGACTTCGATGATGAGGATGAGATGTCCATGCTGTGCGTAGTGCCTGAACGAGCTTCAATGTTGTCATCGAGAAAGTGGTCGAGCCGAAGGTGGTGTCTTTCCATCCGCAAGGCATGTGAATACCTCCAAGGGCGTGACAAAATACTTTCAGAAGCTGCTTCCTGCTCCATCGTTAGGTGTTCACATCATGGCGCCTCTTGAGTACGCTCGTAGACTTCTCTTGAGCAGCGCGTTACTTCTCTAAACATTCTCTCAATTGTCATCAAAATCGGCGTTCCAAATGCCCTGATAAAGATACCTTGCTAGTTCAAGGTCAAGTTCACCGTCTTAGACAGCCCGTCTCAAGTAACATACTCAGCCTGGCAAACGCCCACAGATCATTCACGACCGGGGAGTCGCCTATGGATCGACATCTGAATATTGATGGTGGGTATGTCCCTGAGGCTGGCCGTGTTCGAGTTCAAGCCGCATACAGCGCTCGAAACCATGACTCTGGCTCTATCTTCCTTGTGGGGCTGATTTAAAGGGTCATGGGATCTAGCTGAGGAATTTGAGATCTTCATTTGGTCATCTTCGAAAAACCAAATGAAATTGTCTAGTGCCGTCTGTTATATGGTCTTCATTCCCATGGCTTCAGTGATGTGGCGAATGAATCTCCAACGCAAGAAATGATTCCACAATATCGGAGCGTAATGGTAGATTGAAGCAAGATTAGAAAACATGGGATCATATAAGACGCAGGAGGTCAACATGCGCGCACCGCAAAGCCGAAGGAACTTGCCGTGGCGTGTTAAAAGCATACCTACTTAATACCAGCCCGCAATACTCCGGTGAGCATATAAGCCGAGGAACCGAGACTCAGAGCGTTTCAAACGCAACAAGGTCATGCATTTGGGCCGTTACGAGCGTATGTTTCACCGTTGGGATTCATTCCTAAGCGAGCAGTCAGAAAGCGTAGGCACAGGTCCATCTCAAAGGACAGAAAAAGCTGCTTTGCCCTTGGAGAGCAGCCCTCAAATTGGACTCAGCTCCAAGGCTTTCTCTTTTCAAACTTGCAGCGGCTAGGGAGCTCTATTCTCCCATCTTAGATACCTAGGACTTCGGGATGATAACTCCCTTTCCAGCCTCACTAGAGTTCGTCATCGCGCTTGGTGAAAGCCCTCAGGGGTTCCGCGAGACAATCAGATTGTTGAGAAGGCCGATGGTGTTCGCTCATCGGACATAGCAGGCGTTTTCGTGTATTTCATAATCAAGATTGGTTCAGGGCAAAGGCCAAGTGGCGCCACTATATCGCGCACTCGGCAAGACGGTTAATAAAACATCACTGCTAAACACGGGAGGTACCTGGACTTAAGAGGCAGACTATTGAAGTCGCCGTCGTCGCAACCAGACGTGAATATGAGGCAAATTTCCTAGCACCCGATAGATAAGTAAACATAATGAAACTATAAGCCCTAATATTTTGTGAAGAATTCTTTTGTGAATTTTTACATGACTGGGGATATATAAAAGGTCCCCCTTATTCTAACTACCCCCTATATATTTAATAAACTACTTTTATTAATTACTACTTTATTAAGCTATAGTACTACTTTAAGTTCTACTAATAAGCTCTTTTATTTTAAATAATTTAATTAACGTGGTACATCATTGAGCGGGACACCATCATCGACCGGGACACTTTTTCCACTCCCTTCGCTATCTAGCTTCAACGCGTATTTTCTTCCACAAAATAATGCCTAACGCCTCACAAGAAAGCAGAATTATTCTAGCAATTGAGGCGATTCAATTGAATCCACAATTGAGTATCCGACACGCAGCAACCCTTTACGATATCCCAAAAGTTACCCTACACGCTAGAATGAACGGTCGAACTTCAAAAGCCAATAGCAGGAACGCGCGCCTGAATTTGATAAATACCGAAGAGGAAGCGATTGTTCAATACATTATCGAACTGGACTCCCGAGGATTCTCGCCCCGATAGGCTGATGTGGAAGATATGGCCAATACCCTGCTTCGGAAGCGTGGAAGCCGACCGGTCGGGAAGCGTTGGACAGAACGCTTTATCAAGCGACGTCCAGAGCTCAAGACGCGTTTTTCTCGCGTCTATGACTATTAGAGAGGCCTCTGCGAAGATTCTGCGATTATTGAGCTATGGTTCCGACTGGTGGCTAATATACGATCAAAATACGGCATCCAGGACTGCGATTTCTATAACTTTGATGAAACCGGCTTTATGATGGGTATGATTCGCCCTGGAATGGTGGTAACACGCTCCGACCGGATTGGGAAGCCCAAGAATATCCAGCCCGGCAATCGAGAATGGGCGACAGCGATTTGTTGTGTTGGTGGTGATGGTTACGCAATGCCGCCTTTTTTAGTGGTCCAAGGCCGCTTCCACCTCGCCAGTTGGTACTCTGAGGCCCAGATTCCGGACACCTGGGTGGTCAAGACAACTTCTAATGGATGGACAAATAACGAGACTGGTCTAGAATGGCTTCAGCATTTCGATAAACATACAAAGCTACGACTGAAAGGCGTATATCGGATGCTAGTAGTTGATGGCTATGAAAGCCACGTTAGCAGCGATTTTGAAGAGTATTGCAAAGAGAATAAGATTATAACTCTTTGCTTACCTTCTCATTCATTACATCTTACTCAGCCTCTCGACGTTGGGTGTTATAGTGCGTTAAAGCTGAGATATAGCTCTCAGATTGAGCACTTTATCAAGGCCCGGATTACACACATCACTAAACCGGAGTTCTTCCTCGCGTTCAAAGCCGCCTTCTTTCAAACCTTTAGTCCAGAAAATGTGTTTGGGGGTTTTAGAGGGGCTGGGCTTATTCCTTATGACCCCCAAGCTGTGCTTTTAAAGCTTAATGTGCAGTTACGGACTCCAACAGCCCCGAATACCCCAGTTAAGTCACCCAATACTTGGGTTTCTAAGACACCTCAAACCACCAACGAGGCTCTCTGTCAGTCCTCACTTATAAAGGAAAGAATATCCAGGCATCAGGGAAGCTCGCTAACTCCAATTTATGATGCAGTTAATAAGCTTTCTAAAGGTTTACAGTCTGTTTCTCATCTAACTGCCCTTTTACAAGAGGAGGTACAATATCTTCGGGATGCAAATACAGCTCTTAGTAAACGGCGGAGAGCTAAAAGAACCCGACTACAGGATAGCGGTGCACTAGATGGATCGCAAGCTAGGGAAATTATGACTGAAAAGGGGATTATTGAGGAAGAAGGCTGTGAGGAAGAAAAAAACGAGGGGTCTTCAAAGCGTCGTCGGA
>NW_026517665.1:0-12529 GCF_026319265.1 Colletotrichum chrysophilum | reverse complement strand
GGCCATGGAGTCATTCGGACATGGTCGCGATGGAATGCAATGGTGCATGACTATTAACGTCTGCTGTGACTGATCAGAGACGTTGGGAATTAAGATGGGGCTGACTAATGATAGCATGTGGAGATAGTTGGATTGCGTGAGTTAGGCGCTATCTATACTACTTGTTATTTAGGCTGAAATATGCTTTATAGTTAGATATTTATTTAGAAACAGACTATAAGTAGATATAACATTCTAACTACTACTACTATTATCTATCTATTAGTTAGTAGGTAGTAAAGTATTTTTAGTAGTATATTTTGAAGCTAATTTAAACTGAAGAAAATTAGATATAAATTATTATTAAGAGCTAGTAGTTAGAAGAGACTAAAAAGCTTATAAGAGGTATATCTTACTTGAGAGAAAGTTATTATATTAAGTATTTTTAAATTATAAGCTTATAAAGGTTATATTAATAATATAACTTAGTTTTTTTAAAAAGTATAATAGTTAGCTATTGATGTCACGGTCTATGGACCGATATGAAGCTTCGGCTAGACCCTCAGCTATGGAATACTTCGGAAGGTTACAGAATATCGTGGAAGGTTATGAGAACCTTGTCGGCCCTTACTCAATGGAAGCTTCTGGAAGAAGACTCACATGTATTTAAAGATGAGAAGAGCACCAGAATGGTTCTTCTTTCCTCCAGCTTGGAATGCTCGTAGTAGTAGGCTAGACCAATGGCACCGACCTTGTCCTAGACCCTTACAGCAGCCTACAGGGCTCACTAGGTCAAAATTCAGAAATTACCTAATATAGATAAACCCTAAAGCTATAGCTATACTACTATATAGACCTAAGTTAGCTATAAATAATTAAATATAGATATAGATTTAGACGTATGGCTAAATAAGTATATATGTTAAATATTCTATACTTCTATATAATTCTATATAGGATTACATAGATCTATTATATTTTATCTATAGTTATATTAGTATATCTACTTATTACTTTAAGAAAGCTAGATTTAACTATTTTACTATTATATTAGTTAATATTTAAGTAGTATATATATACTATAATATTAATTTTGTCTATAATTTTAAAGCTAGAAACTATTAACTTAACTTATATAGATAAATTTAAAGGTTTTATATTAATACTAAAGTTAATAAATTTCTAATAGAACTTATTTATAAAAACTTTAAACCTTATTAAATTTAAGCTTTATATTCTAAATATTATAAAATTTCTTATGATTATTATTTAAAGCTTAATAAAATATATTAATAATATTAAAGTAAAATAATCTAACTTAATGTTAAACTTAATTATTAATATTAATATTGATTTTTATATTACTTTATTTTATAAAACTAATACTAATAAACTACTAGTTAAGATATATACTTATACTTAATTAATAAAGAAATTTAATAATAAAATATAATTCCTCTAAATATGGAAATATTTATTTTATAAAGATATAATAAGCTATATTATTATAAAGCTTATGACAAAGAAGTAACTTCTAAGTTAAAACTAAAAAGTAGTACTTATTAACTTAAAAGATCTTATAAGTATAGATATTTTAAAGTTCTAAAAATCTATATATAATACTATAGATATTATTTATTTTTTAAACTTATTAGCCTCTCTTTTAATAAAAGTATATATATAATCATACTTATATTAGAAAACTAAATTAAACTAATTAATTTTAACCTTTAAATTTTAAAGAAGTTTTAGTTATGTAAGGGGCTGGCCCCTAGGCTTGTTCAACGTAGAGGTGCCGTCGATTGACTATTCTAAGCTGAAGAAGGAGGAAAGGACTTTACAGGGATAGGCGCCTAGCAGCAGTGATGCAGACCGGGGCTAGGCGGTGTGCTACAGCAGAATAGTGGATCTGGCGGAGCCGGATCTCGGTAGCTGCTCCGGCAAAGCCGGAGATCTCGGCCGGGCTCTAGCCCGTGACACCTGGCCGTCCATCAACCTCGTCGTCCATGATGCACCCCGACGTATTCAAGTATTATCAAAGACTCCAAGTCAGACGCAATCTAAGATGCATACAGCAACCTAAACATAACTTAAACGCAGCAATGCTGGAATTGGCGATCACAAACATGTACATTGCAGCGAGCCCAAGATGACACCGGTTTCGACCATTTGTGCTGTTTTTTTTATTCTTGACGAACCCAGCGAAAGCATCATATTTATAGACAGCCGTGCTGTACACACTTATATGTCTTCCCAAAACAAAGAATTAGTTCATGGATGATGGGGTCGGCCATATCGCCCATACCTTGGCTATGCACCTTGTTGACCTCCAAGGTCAAGTCCCGATCTAAGTACAAAGTGTGACGCGATGAATGACAACGCATTTACCACGACGTTCAAGTCTTGAAAATCCAGCATTACTTACCACGGAAAAGCGCTGCTGTAAAGAATAAGGATAATGGCGACGGCAGCAACACCCGCATCAATGACATCAAAAATAAAACATCACAATAAGTTGCACCAAAATTCAACAGCATCCCACACCCCTCTCAAACTCCCCAAAAACGACAGAATTCAAATCCTCTACCTCAACTCTCCCATCTACCTCTCAAGCAATACCTCCAAGGTCCTCATCAATCCATTCATCTGCCCTCATCCATCCACTTACACCTCCCCTCTCCAAACCAACACCAAACCCACGTGCCCCCCCTGCACGTCACACCCCCACCAAACCCACTCCTCCCCATCCCCACCCAATCACACCTCCCAAACCCAAAGCGGTGTCCCCCCAGCCCCAGCCAAATCCCCACATGACACGGCAGAATCCCCCGGTGCAGCTCGCCAGACAGCTCCGCCTCGCAACATCGTCACCACCTCACCCTCCTCGCCTCGCCATCAATCCAGCTTCAAGCAATCAACCCAACAACCACAATCAAACCTCCAAAATGCCGCCGTCGCTCAAATCCCTCTTCACAAGCTTCACCTCCCTCCTACCCTTAACCCACCACCAACACCCGCTCTCACACGATGCTGCCGCAGCTGCATGGAACGGAGAAGTAACCCCCTACGAGCCCCTCTCCGGCGCCCCCTCCTGCCCCGTCGACGGCCCGACAAGCTGCTCCAGCCCGGGCTCCGGGACCGACTCGTGCTGCTTCGTCGCGCCGTCGGGGCGCATTCTGCTGACGCAGTTCTGGGATGACACGGTGCACGCGGGCGGGAGCGAGGAGGACTGGACTGTTCATGGACTATGGTACGCTTCACCCCCTCCTCTCCTCTTCAATCTAGGGAGATCACATCTCGTCGCTGGGAGAATCACATCACATCACAGACAAAAACTGGCGGAATTGACTTCAAGACCCCTCATGCAAAACACGCACTGACACTGAACCTTGGGGACAGGCCGGACCTCTGCGACGGGAGCTACAAGGCCTTCTGCGGCATGACGCCGCACTTCAACAACATCACCGACATCCTCCGCCACTACGGGCAATCCGACCTGCTCGCGTCCATGGAGCGGTACTGGGTCGCGGCCTACGGGACCAACAACCACCTCTGGGCGCACGAATACAACAAGCACGCCTCGTGCATCAACACGCTCTCGACCCGCTGCTACGGCGAGAGCTACGACGCCGGCGTCGAGGTCGTCGACTACTTCACCCGCGCGTTTGCGCTCTTCAAGCAGCTGGACACCTTCACGGCGCTCGAGCGGGCGGGCATCGTGCCCTCGCGGGAGAAGACGTATCCCATCAAGGACGTGACGAAGACGCTGGAGAGGCTGAGCGGGGGTAAGGTGGTACTGCGGTGTTCGGGACGTAAGAGGGATGTGCTGCACGAGGCGTGGTATAGCTACTTCTTGAAGGGCAGCTTGCAGACCGGGCAGTTTGTTCCTGCTAGCGAGCTTGGAGAGCACGGGGACGCGAACAACTGCGCCGACAGCGTGCGGTATGTCCCGAAGCGGTGCAAGGGCAACTGTCCGCCCAGTTCGTACGAGGATCTGTAAGAGTGTCTATCAGGGAAATTGGTCTTGGGTACGGTTAATCGGATTCTTTGGGATATCTTGGCGGCGTTAGGGAATGTGGGGATTATTCATGAACTTCCTCCTGTCCGGAGCACATCGTCGGCAGTTGAGCTGTAACAACAACTCTTCTTGATCAGTTCGCAACATGCCCGGTGCTCTCCCTGTGAAGTGTCTGATATGATGGCCGGCAATTGACCTCCATGTTTCAGCCCTGAGTTGCCGGTCGGAGGTTGGGAATGTTAACGCCGATCCAGCTGGGCAATAGCCGACAACAGCCTGCCGTCTCATGAAACTGCGCATCAGAGATGAGATGGACAAAGTCTAACCAGGTGGTCGGGGCGCCCTGTCACTGGCGAACTCTGTCGACGACCACGGCGGCATCTTCCGCGGCGTTGGACAAGAAACAAGCCACGGAAGGCATCCAGACCTTTCTGGGCCGTGTTTGCGAACAATCAAACGGTTGTGCAGCCATGTGTTGACGGCGGTCTAGGATGCGCAGCGCACGAGTGTTTGGGGCGCCACGGTGTAGATGAGGCAGCTGTCTGTGTCTGTTCCTCAGCCTTGCATGTCACTGGCCGCGGGTGCTGAAGAAAAAGAGGCAGACTGCAGTAGCGCCTTATCGGGCCGACCGACAGCGCTAATCCGGGAACGGGATGGCGCATGTGGAGGTGGAAAGTGGGCTGAGAGCGGAGGGGGGACGCACAGAATCATTCCATCGGATTTGGGGGCGCGGTGCCGTTCCGCCTGGTTTGGTGAAAGCGGCCTCCGCAACCCCGGCTGCTCGAGCGCTGGTTCGCTGGCTCGCTGGCCGATACTTGGGCATGGGGAAAACGGCGGTGGAGCTGTGGACGGACGGCGATGTGCTGATGCAGCCATCTTGGGCTGGGCGCTGTCATGGAAGGGATCAGAGCAGGGAGAAGACGCCGTGCGCCTGGGAACTGGCCCTGTGGAACTGCTGTCTGAGGAGATTCGCATTTCTCTCTGCCCAGAGAACATGGACATTTACGGCGGCTGTCGTGCCTCTGGTGCCACGAGGGGGATGCCAGGGTCAGAACAGGCTCTCCAGCCCCGTTGCGACTGCGTATGCGTCGAAACGTAGCATTCCTAGATGCTGGGACTGACACGATTATGTCGACTCGCATGTTTGTCCTCAGCTGCTGTGCCACGAGGGACTTTTTGCCGCTGACATAAGAGCAGTCGCCCTTCTCCGGGCGTGCCGGGAGGACGGCATTTGCAGACAGAGGCGGTGTTGATGCACGTTAGCGGCGGCGGGGAGGCAGGCGGCGGACACTAACACGCCGTCTCATGTACGTGTAGCTGTAGCGTTGGTTTGGCCTCCGCCACGACGGGGTGGTTGCCCTGATGTCTGACTTTTTTGTCATGATCAAAATGAGTCCTGAATTGGATGTCAGGGCCGGCGCCAGAGACAATGAAGGTGAGATGTGGTCGTCATGGTCTGTATCTGGCAAAAGACGACCTTAGAAATGCCTCTAGTTGGATTGGCAAACATTTGCTGGGCAGAAGTAGACGACCTGCATGGCAGTTGACGCCGTGACAGGCTGCAAACGGCGAGCTGGGTCGACCAAGGAGGGTGTCGAGGGCAAGACGTTGTTTGATAGGCGGACTGGAGCGAATAGAAGCACGGTGGAAGACAATTTGGAAGGTTCCCTGCTGTGTCGCTTGAGGGAGATCTGGGGGATGACAGGCCCAGGGGTCATTGATGGAGGGTAAGTGTGACTTGTGAGATTGCTTGCGAGTTGCCAGATTGCCAAGACCAAGCCGTGTTTGCGTGTGGACAGTGTGCCGACAGGATTGCGGAAGCCATCATTACCGAGCGTGAAGCGCTGGGAATTGTCTGCTACGGCGAGCAAAGGAACCCCATCTCGATCGATGCCCAAGTTGTGGGTTATCGAAGCATGCTTGCTGCATGGCCATCATAGACCGATTCCAGCCCCGTCAGAACACAGGAGCCGGTGAGAACTTTTGAGGGCTGGTCGTTGGGTTAGAGGAGCCCAAGTGCTCAGTCAGTGGGAACAGACGCTGCAGGCTGTAGTGTTGGACGGCGCCTTCAGCCATCCCAAGTGTCGGACGATCAGCATCTCGTCGAGGCCAACAGAACAGAGTTCATGCTCTGCTGAACTACTGGACGGTAGTGGCGTCGAAGATTGGTCGGCATTGACCCGAGCCCCATCGAGAGTCGAGACAGCCGGTGTTGAGAGGCTTTTTCGAGAAACCTGGAATGCCGCGTCCCCCATATTGACAGAGACAGCAATAAGCAATTGCAAGCAATGCCCACGGACCGGCAATACGGAGGCAGGGCAAGACATCGCATCCCGGGTCAACGGTGTCCCTGCGTCCAGCATCCCCATGGGCGCATCAGTGCGTCTGTTTGTGGCTGCTGGCGTGGCTGTCGAGGTGCGGCGAGGGATGTCCCTCGCACAGGCGGTTTCGTGTGCCTCAAATTTCGAAATGTCGAGGAGCTGCGAGACAGTTGGCAACGGGCAGGAGATTTGAGTGGACTGGTGCAATTATGGGCAAAACGCAGGCGATGCCGGCTTGTTGGGACGGGACAAAAGGCTGGAAGTTGGCTAGGGGCTCCAGCAGGGCCAGATCAGATCAGATCAGACAATGGGCGGCAGCGCGCCATGGCCCATAGGACCCAGTGAAAACAAAGGGACGGCGTGGCGGGCTTGGGGTGCTCGCAGGCGGTTTGGCTCGTGTTCTGCTGGCGTCGTCGTTGTTCGTAACGAGTGCCGGTGGGCAAATTGGTGGTGATGAGGGTCGAGTACGGGAATGGCGGAGGGGCATCACGAGACCAGCAGCTGAGGTGATGTGGCTTGCCCAGTGAGCGTCATTGTCGTTCCGCGGCTTGCGCATACCGAGAAAGATGCGTCCTGAACAAGCACCGCAGAAGGAGGTCGAAAGTGAGGCGAGTATTCTGTGAAATCCTGACCTCGGTCAAGTTGCGACTGAAACGTCGAGAAAAGGACGGCGGCTGCCGTTGCCGTCGGGTACTGCGAGAGAAGAGGCGACTGGCATGCAGCAGCTGGAGGAGCAGGTCAGCGGACGGCTCAGCACTCCAACGGCCTGGACGTGAGTCTGGACAGCAGTCTGGTAGCATGTACTCTCCTGCGGCTGGAAGGGCGAGAGGTACATTGGAGGCATTCGTAGGCGCAGTCGCTGACTGTCTGTCGCTTAGGTGGACTCCCAATGGAAGGTACAAAGTAGCACCTGGCCTTGGTCTTGCCTCGGTTTGGCGTTCCTTGAGGTACGAATACTTGGAGGGTGACGCCTCTCATTGGCCTGCTCGTTACGAAATGCCATGTACAGGCAGCAGCTCCAGCCTTCGTACGACGTTGCAGGCGGCGTCTCCCGCGCATCGCCCTGTGTTGCTGCTCCTGCCAAATATCCCTCTCTGCCTCTTGGCCATGACGGTCTCTTGCCCTCATCTCCAGCAGTTCCGTGCAGCCGAGCTCAACACCAATAGAGAAGAGGACCTGCTGGCGTTCGGGGCTGTTTCCAGTTATTCTTCAGAAATATCAGGGACCCCTTGGCTCCTCTGCATTGACCGTGGAAATTTGCACCATTTTCACAATGGAGAAGAGACACAATGGGCGATGGAGTGTTGACAGCAGCAGGTAAAAGATACGTACCGGATACAATGCAGACAACAAGGGACGAACAGACAGAACACAGCGAGGAAGGCGCCCCCTGCGCACAGTGCCGTTGGTCTGGTGAAAATGACGCCTCACTGTGGGGAAGCACCCGAGGAGAAGGTGGGCTGTCACCCCAACTCCCTCAGGTACTAGGCAATGCCCACCGTGTTCCCCACAGTGTGTCTGACAATTTTTTTCATCTCCTCAAGGCTGTGACCTGTCTCCTTGCTAGCGCCTTTTTCTCTGCCCAGTGCTCGTCTCCTCCCCCGGGGGCAGTGACCAGTCCAGAGGCCGTCGTCTCCCCAAGCCGCGCCTCTCAGTCGGGCTAGCGTCTTGCTGCAAGAGGCCTAGCAGCCCAGGCCAAGCCCACCAAACACACTAGGAGCGCCCCCAAGTATCCGTACACCGCAGAGGTACCTGTTCCCGTCACCTCGGGCACTGGAAGGAAAGTCCTCTCCTCTGGCCTCTCGTCCTCTCCTTCCCGTCGATTCGATGCCCATTTTCTTAGCAACAACCGAAGTGCAGGTGCGAGTGCCCACCACCCTTGTTCATCTTCAGACTCTCGCGCGCCGCTCTTTCCCTTATTCTCCACTCGTTGACCACCTAAGCGTAGCTCGCACTCACACCAACTTCCTTCCAGCCCGTGCCGTGCCTGTCCTCTTTTCCTCTTCCACTTTCCCTCTTCTACCTTACATAGTATGTGACTTCCCTCAGCCCACTGCGGTTCCATACATCCATCCTCCCTCGCCCACCCGCACCCGAACTCCTCTTCCTCACCAACCTACCGACCCTCACCGAGAAGCCACTCCCAGTCTCTCCTTCAACATCGCCAGTTGTGTTTTTCTCTCGAGGCAAAAGCGACAAACTCCAGACGAAACAGCCACCGTCGACGTCCGGCACTCGATTAACGCTTGCTATCCTTCTGCACAGACGACTGGAAAGGGTTGTAACGGGCGTTGCAGCCCCGGATTTTGGCACCATCCCCCGCGTTTCGCTCCCAGCGTGTGCATACAGAAAGGGCCGAATACTGCGATCCATCCTCACAAACTCCTCCACGACTCCCCCTTCCCACGCCTACCACTTCCCTTATCAGTCTCCTTTCCCCGCAAAACTCAATCGTCTCTTGCGCCCGCTGGAAATCTCGCTGTCGATGCCATCACCCGCCGCTTTCAGCCACAGCCGTGCAGAGTAATTGCAGCAGACCCATCCCTAACCCGCGAGACGACGACACCCGACGACGCCCACGACGGGACCCCGACACCAGCAATACCGCAACCACGTCTTCACCGCACGTCGCCAACATGACACAGGCCGTCAAGCGGGCCTGTGACGCCTGCCATCGTCGCAAGGTCAAATGCGACGGCGTCAACCCGTGCCGTAATTGCCACACTGCCCAGCTGTCCTGCACCTACAATGCCATCCCTCAGAAGAAGGGCCCCAAGGGCTCCCGCGCAAAGGTCATTAGCGAGCTGAGGGAAACACAGCGACAGACGAGTTTGTCGGCAAAGGTCCAGAACCGCATGAACGGCATGTCAGGCCCTCCAGGACCCGTCAGCCTCGCTCCGACGCCCGGTCTGCTCTCCAGCGAGCTCGTCAAGGAATGCATCGACTTCTACTTTGCCAACCTCTACGAGAAGATGCCTATCCTCGACCGCCACAAGATCGAACAGCAACTCCCCTACATGGAGCGCGACCCCGACACCTACTGCCTGCTGACCTCTCTGTGCGCTTTCATGATGCTCCAGCCCGGAATGTCCATGCCCGCCGGCGACCCCTTCAACCTCGACGTTATGCCTGGTGCCGCCATCGTCGCCACCCAGTTGCTTTTGGAGGAGACGCTGCAGGTTCGCAAGGGCTACGATTACCTCACCGGCCCCTCGGAAGGCCCGACATTCAACACACTCGCCACAAACTTCTTCATCTACGGTTGCTACCACGGCATGGAGATGCACAACAAGGCCTGGTACTATCTCCGCGAGGCTTCCACCATGATGCACATGAGCGGCATGACCAAGGAGGAGACCTACCGCAGTCCCCAGTGGGACAACGCCGAGTCTTCTCGGAGAAGACGCCTGTACTGGCTCTTCTACGTTATGGAAAGGTAATGAGCATTTTTCTTATTCCAACGCCATGTTTCATCACTAACGGGCGATCTTCATTCAGGGCCCACGCTATTCAGCACCAGAGACCTTTGACACTTCAAGCCACCATTCAACCGCCTAACTCCGCCGATGACCCGAGCGACCCACTCAGCCACCAGCTCAACAGCTTCATTATGCTGGTGAACCTGTTCCACCCCTTCGACGATGCCTTCACCGCCGTCTGGAACAAGGCCCGAAGCAACCTCTACGTTTCTAACCTGCAGAAGCAGTTGAACGAGGTCCTGCCGACATACCTCTGCCAGGATGGACAGTTGTCCGACTTGCGCACGAACCAGCAGTGGCTGAAGACCACCGTCTGGCAGCTGACCCACGGCAGCATGAACTCTCAGAACGAGGAGAGCATGAACAACTTCCAATACCCCGTCGACTTGTCACGCGAAATGTTGATGAACCTCGCATCTCACTTCCCTGGACAGGGCATGGAGCTCATGGGTTCCGGACTGGTAAGAACCAAACTTCGCTGAATGAATCGCAGTGAGCTGACTAAGATGCAGATCGAAAAGCTCTTCCAAATCACTTGCAACATGACCGACTTCCTCGCAGTGCAACCCGCCGCCCGGGACCCCTTCACTGTCGGTCCCCGCGAGCAACTCAACCAGACGCTCAACATTGTTGCCGTCCTCCGCCACAGCGATTTCCGCTTCCTGCCCCTGCTTCTCAACAAGGTCGCCGACATCATGCCTCGCCTGACCAACCCCATGCTGCAGAACGCTCCCGAGAACGCCAACCTGGGCGCTATTGACATTTTTGACGGCTTCGGAAACGCTGGCATGGCGCAGCCTCCCCAGATGCAAATGCAGATGGACACCGACTACGACCGGAAGTTTTCCGTTGCCGACTATGACAAAAAGTATGGCATGTCGGACATGAACAGCAACGTAAGCGACGCCAACGTCTCCACTGGAGCCCCGTCCGTTTCCGTGCCTGCCACGACTGCAGACATGAACTCGCCTTTCGCGAGCTCGCCAGCCATCATGTCTCCACCCATGGAGTACCCACACAACGGGATGAACGATTATGGATGCGCGCAGATGCCCGATATGGTCATGAGTCCGATGGGACAAAATGGATCGTCGATCGGTGGTTCGAACCAACATCAACAACATCAGTCGCATCACATGTTGCAGAACCAAGGCATGAATCAACAACAGATGCAGCCCAACATGAACCAGCATCACAACCACAACATGCAGCAAGGCCAGAACATGGGCAGCATCAGTCCACCGTCGTTCCAGGGACAGCAGCAGATGAACGCGCCGTCAATACCGACATCCCATCCAATGGGTCCTGGTGGGAACAACCTGATGAACTCCATATCTCGTCAGCAACCCCAGCGGGCCAACAGTTACGCCATACCACAACAGCCGTTGCCGCGGGCTGTCGGCGAAACTTTCCACGCGCTTCAACGAGCCAACTCGGATATGCCAGGTATGACTGGCATGCCCGCTGAGATGGACTTCAATACTCTTCGTTGATCTAGTGCACATATTACTGGCTCCATCTATAAGCATTTAGTTGACGCAGATTGTCACATGCTATTAATTTCCTATGTCAAGCGCTGGCTTCTTCTCCTAAGACCTTTTATTTTTACTACACATTTCGGCCATCCTTGCGATGGGGCGCGGGTCGATACCGCAGCCACTTGAGGAGAGTTGGCAACATAAAAGTGCCTTGGATTGGTTAGGGAATCGGGATTGCGAAAATACGGATTTGTGGACAGGCTAGGGACGCGAACATTTTGCATCTGCCGATTGGTTTGACATCGGCCACTGGTGTTTTGTTTGGGAGTTCATGGATCTATCAAACGTACGCAATATCAAGAGGAGGACTCGGGATATATATATGAAAGCATTGATGGCCGGCGTGGGAGCTATCGTGTGGTCCGGCTACGGCCGAAGCTTGGTGGCCGGATCGCGACCACGCCCCGTCTCCTATGAGAATTATGTGTATGCTGTCGGTAGACTGCATACTCGATAAGATACTAGATGAATGAAGAAAGAAAACTAGATTGAACTTGGTTGTCCCATTCTTGTGATGACGTGATCGGATTGATTGGCTGCTGTTGTGACATAAATGTTCCTAGCACGGGACATGGCTCTACACGGAACAGTGGCAGCGACGAGAACGCCAACACAGATGGGGGTACGAGCTGCTGCTCTCCAGTCAGAAGCAAACTTCCGATGTAATCTGAGTGAGAGCCCAACTCTTCCCCGCTTTGTCATTTTGTCAATGTTCTCGGCCGTGTAGGAATACGCTGGGAGTTTGTTACGTCGGAGACGGTGGACGACGACGGGGGAGCGATCGCGGGGGATCGAAAGCGCCGTGACCGTATCTATACACTAGATCATCTGAGTCAAGAAACAGCAAAGGCTGAGTAAAAGTTTCGGGAAAGAACTCAGAATCATGGACTCATTGCCTTGCGGGAAGGAAATGGCCTGGCGATGGCTTTTATGGGAGATCGTTGCTGGGTGGAGCTTGGTGTGG
Organism: Colletotrichum chrysophilum; assembly: GCF_026319265.1. Lineage (NCBI taxonomy): Eukaryota > Fungi > Ascomycota > Sordariomycetes > Glomerellales > Glomerellaceae > Colletotrichum > Colletotrichum chrysophilum. Next base: position 230 of record NW_026517665.1, on the reverse strand, counting down.
CGTGGTGTCTGTGGTGGTATAAATAGTCTTGCGTGCTGGGACTTGTGATTCTGTACGACGCAATGTAGTTCTTCTCTTGTTGGATGTCGTAGTGTCACGGGCTAGAGCCCGGATTGATATCTCCGGCTTCGCCGGAGCAGTTACCGAGATCCGGCTCCGTTGGACCCACTATTCTGCCGCAGTACGCCGCCTAACCCGGCCTGCTTCACCGCTGTTAGGTGCCTACCCTT
>NW_026517664.1:0-12885 GCF_026319265.1 Colletotrichum chrysophilum | reverse complement strand
CGCAGTACGCCGCCTAACCCGGCCTGCTTCACCGCTGTTAGGTGCCTACCCTTGTAAAGTCCTTTCTTCCTTCTTCAGCTTAGAATAGTCAATCGACGGCACCTCTACGCTGAACAAGCCTAGGGGCCAGCCCCTTACACGTAGACAATATGTCCTCCACCGCAGAGTCGTCTTTTGAGATTCTCTCGGTAGTGCATTCGACTTTGCGTGTTGCACATATGACATTTTGTTGATCATAATGAATACTTTGGGAGGAGTGAGGGGCGTTAGAGACGAAGAACGCTGTTGAGGGAGCGGCGGCAGGATGACTCGCGATGTGACGGCACCTCTGTGGACTACTTGTGAGATTGAGAACGCCGCATAAGTTCAAGCAGAAGATCACCAGATTGCTGTGTTCCAAGCAAGATGCGATGATCATGGCTTTTATAATCCGTTGGTGCAGTGATATCTGCGTTGGTGTCTTTCCATGTATAAAGACATGCTGACTTGCTTAGAACTCCTGTGTCCGGAGAAGACAATCATAGCCAATGGATCAATTTCGAGCAAGCTCTAGTCGTAAGGCCCTTCTGCTGCGGATAAGCTTTATGTTACGCTCTGAGGTGTGCAGGTCTGGTCGTCCGAGCATGGTTTCTTATCATGGAATACCATCATAGTGAGGCATGAGGGAGACGACGGACGACGGTCTGGTGGAAGTTGTAGCGGGATTGGGGACGGGGAAGAGGGTGTCCCGGGGTCGTTGGGGCTGTTCCGGTGGGGATGTAGAGACGTGACAGCTTTCCATGAGCGTTTATCTGTCATGACACAAAGGAGCGATTCGATTTGGGTTATGGTTGAAGGGTTTGATGTCGTGGCTCTTTCTATACTACAACAACCTGGCTGCATGCTTTGAGATGAGCGTGAGGAGTTGGGAAAGTACATATACTGCCAGTCAGAGCAGGTTTTCGTTCTAGAAAGACAAGTGGCCGGCCATGATTGCTCTGGTCGTGTTTTCCAACGGAGGGGATCTAACCACGATGCTTCCTTCGCTCGCTCCGGTGATGGAATGGAGAGGTCTGGGAGGTCGCGAGTATGGGATTTAATATATTATGAATTTCCGTATGTGGATGAATAGTGTGAGAATAGGAGGTAGCATAGATGATGAAAATGTATACATATAGGGTTTTCTCAGCGAGGGTTTGTCAGTGTTCTCATAGGTTAATAGCTGGGTATCCAAGCCGAGGAAAGATTAACGGACATAATCACTGGATACGAATTCCACAGATTGTCTTGGTTGTATAAGAATAGACCTGGTGTGTTTTAGAAGGGGCTATTCATATGTGAAGGTAGCAATGCATGGGGTGCGGCTCGGCGACAAGAGAGTTTGGCTCAGGCGAGCGATGAGAAGAAAGTCAAGGAGGACGGGGCTTTCTTTTAGGGGTTATGTCTGAGCCTTTAAAGCCCGGTATGGTAACAGATTTCCTTCTGTAAGACGCCAATCTGCTCCGCAGTCAACGTTAAGTCAGTCAGATGATTCGAGGGAGATGGTGCAATTCTCGCCTCCATTTTTGAAGCTGTAAATGCACCAGGAAGCTGTTGAGCTATTGCGGAAGAAGTGGGCGCATGATGTAGTTCCAGATGGAATACTAGTGGACCGAGAGAGACGGACGGTGGTGGCATAGAAGGGCATTATGAGGAAATGAGGATGGGAACCAGGAGTTGTGATGGCTGAGCCACAAGTTTTAGTCAAGAGAACGTGATCATAACCGAGCCGTTATTTCTTCTTTGCCCTTTTTCGGCAGCTTCTTAATAGCCCTTGAGAAAAGTCAGTATGCGATGAGGGGTTTCTTATATAGGCTGTGATTCATGACGATGAGTTGATGCAGTTGCGAATGTGGTTCTGGAGGATCATTGGGTCTTGGCTCGTCTGGAGAAGGGTTTAGAGAGCGGGCTTTGGGGAACATTCGTCACACAGCACAATGAGGGGTTGATTCTTTCCCGTGGCATCTTTTTGGCTCGTGCTAGAGACAGCCTGATGTGACGGGGTTGAAGGCGCTTTCTGTGAGTTGGTAACTTCACAAGCTTGCGACCGGATTGCACGGTGTTTTGGGCTGGAATACGTAGAGGATAAGCACGAATGGAGAAGGGTGAAGAACAGAGGGGCAGTGGTTTCCTTGCCTTGTCTTGATATTAGTTCGGTTGAGACTCCGACTCTGTACTGGGAAGAGGTTTTGGTTGGCTACTGTTGAAACCGAGGTAGACGCATGGCTGAATTGTCTGGAAAGCTTTAAAGAGGCTTTGTTCTATACTATATATATGCTTGACGCGGTGACCGCTCAGTAAGGAGAACCATCACTATCTCCCTGATGTACTTAAGGGCATTTCGCGTTCTTGTAGGGAGGCCTTTCCTACAGGTCGCAAGCTGCATCGGGATATTCTTCTTACTTGATGCCTTACATAAAGTTGATGAGCACTTTTATTGCTACGTCCAATTTCATACAGCTTTTGCCAAATTGTATTTGTTTCAATCTTTTCACAGTGGCGGCACGCCTTCCGATGACTTAGCTGGGCCTGACAACGATGAAACTTTGATGCAAGCTCGAAAAAGGCTTCTGAAAGCCTTGAATTCTAGGCTTCCCGTGACTGTTAAGATTAATACGCAAGGGAGTGCGCTAGATGGCGGACGTGGATGGGGGCATGCTCGAGTGTGGCTTGGACGGCGGCGTACGAGTTGAAGGGATGCTTCATTAGAGGTAGCATAGCTCACGTCAACAATAAGGTCTTTTCAGCCTAGTCCAGATTCTGAATTTGACGACCCAAGCACGTATTTGGCTCGCGCTGCTCTAGGCTCATGGCGGTGGTCTGCTCCTTAAATGCATTCCATCGTGGATGACTGAACTCTGGGCTGTGTCCCCCCTCAAGTTGCAGGAAGGCCTTCAGCATGCGACAGGACGAGTGAAATTCGGAGATCTTGATCCGCTGGAGTATATATTAGTAAAGACGTCTTCCTTGGTAATGGTAGTCTTCCACAAGAAAATCAGACTCTCTGAGTCTATGTGAAGTTGACGATTCGGCTTCTACTTGCCTGGCTCAGTGTAAGGTGAAACCGTAGGCTGTTCAAAACGACCATTCTGTTATTTGTAGCAGACAAGGACCGTGATCATATTCCGGATGTTTTGCCTGAAATACTCTACAGATAGGGGGGCGGCCTGCCAGCGACGTGGATGGAAGACATTACCTTTAGAATTGAGATGTGGAAGCCGACCAAAGCGAACGCTGTCAATGAGTAACATAACGGTGACGTTTGTACTGTTGGAATGAGAGACGGGCTCTCAATACCCAATATTGTTTGTAGACAGCATAAGTTCTAAGTAGACCGCTTTGTATAATTGAGCATATAACATGAATATACCTAGAGTATAATGTATTGAAATGCCTGGAAGCCATCACGTTCTCAATGTTTTTGCGTCTGATGATCACCTCTCCCGAAAAGAATGATGGTATTAGGGCTTCTAGGTACAGCATGCCAAGGCATGTAGGGATGATGTTATGGCGGATTTGCGCAAATGGTCAGGTCATCATTGTAAGGACGTCTGATTATCATGGCCAGAATATAGTGGGAACGCGTCAGATGAGTGACAACAGTTTTGGTGGAATTTTAGACATCAGTGCGATCTGAAAGCATACCGATCTCTGCGTTCGCATCTCTGTGGGAATGAACTCGGGGCTTTTATAACCGCAACTTCCAAGTAGCAACCCTCCCGGACGATCGCTGTCTAAAAGGTTACCAGTAATCGCTGTGAAGCCTTTAAATATGATATATCTGCAAAGATCCATTCTGGTAATGGCTTGTGGTCTTGATTGAGTCTGAACTTGAGATGGGTATGGTGTGACCTTTCTGACGGGAGAGGGTCCCAGTTGGGGCTGCGTAAAGAAAACGCAAGAAATGTTGCATTTTGGAGCCTTGGTTCCCAACCAAATCGGTGATGTCGATAAGCCCAATCCGTTCCTATTGAAGAATAAGGTAGTCTTGTCTGATAAGACATTATAGAGACGGAAATCTGCGGCTGCACATGCTGGGACGCCGTTTGACTGCTCAAGGTACGCCTTGTAATCACTGCTCAAGGTACGCCTTGTAATCAGAACTGGAATACCCCAAAGACAAGCAAAATGCAAGACAATGAGAAATTTATTTTTCTAGGACCGGGACTCGAGAAAGTTGCACAGGAAATCACAAAAAAACGCCAGGGCTACCCCAAGCCGGCTGGCCCACCTCCTGCGAGAGCTGAGAAACGGGATGAAAGGTTCGTTGGTAGAACCTCATTTGTGTAGTTTATCGATACTTGCTCATAGAGAAAGGGCTTTTATAGTTGGGCTCTCTCTCAGAAGTTCATCTCGACGAAGTAAGGCAACTTAGTGGTTTCTGTCTGGCCCCTGAGTAAACCAATGCAGCGCTCTGGTGGCATATGGTAAGTGGGGAGGACCTCGACTTGATCCTCACAATACATTTGTCTCCACTTGCGATGAGGCCGTGGGTAAGTTCCTGACTATTTTGGAGATTCCCAATCATTGTCGTTCATTGCCCTCATTGTCTGGTTATTCAGAAGTTGACCAGAAGGTTCCCCCCTCCCCCCCCCCCCCCCGACTTGGGTCGTGTACATATATCCCTACCTAGTACTGACAACGCAACTTTGTATGTACCCTTACGGAGGAATGTACGGCCCTGAATATCTTCCTAAGGTGCTGAATTGTCGGAGAACAATACAATTCAAGTCGATAAACGGTAGACTAAGAACTCGTTCTGAAGGAAAAGGGGCCGATACAAGACGCTTACACAATAAATCATGACCGAACAGTAGAAACAAAGCTGTCTAACACCGACAACTGGACCTCAAGTCGATAACTATTTTCCAGCTGATACGTAGCCATCCTCAATCCCTGATTCCCGTCCTCGAGATATCACATTTGGCAAGGCTCTTGTTTCAAAATCTGCTTTTATCCTTCTTCCAAGGCCAATGTCACCTCCGATGAAAGAGTGTGTCATTCCTAAATTGTAGCTGAAACTCTTCCTCCCAGCAGCGATGCGTCTACACACTCGTCCATAATGAGTCGCTCGTCTCATTTCACTAGGGTTATCAGCTCTCTGAGGATAAAAACATAGATGCCGTCGGTAAGGCGAAGATGGATAACATACGATGCAGTGGGCACGCGTGAATCTGTACGTCGTGGCCGAGATGCAGTTAGAGAAGCCTCCAGCATTGCAATAGACTTTGTCGCCCGAATTCGTTTCCCCGTAGACGGCAGTGCTGCAGACGTCATCGCAAGTTCTGCCGTTTGCATGTACCGCGCAGCAGTGGCTTCTATCCGGCCAGTGGCACTGACAGTAACCACATGCTTCGACAGTGGCCATGGCGAGAGCCAGGATAGAAAGAATGGAAGCGAGTTTGACCATTGTGCGCAGGTTTATGAGACTTGAAGAAATGCAATTGTATCGGCCGTGACAGGGAAACGATTGACGATGTATGCAAAAGTAAGGACAGTAGTAGGTAGTGATAGATAGAGGCAAGGACAGAGACAGAAGTAAAGCATTGTTATTTAACACTTCTTATACAGTTCTTCTTTGGTACTGTTTCAGGTATAGTGATTACAGCAGGAAGTCCCAGTCACTCAATTTCAGTTGCGGGAGAGTCATCATCCTGCAGTGAGTTTTCAGGCCGACGGTTTGATGAACGCGAGCTGCTCGCACACTACTAGTCTGCCACCGCTACATTTCGGCACATTTGGGCCGTATCAACAAGCTATGGGCCGAATTGGACAGAAGACGGTGGGTAATAATATAATAGACTTTATCAACATCTCCGTGTTCACTCATTATTTTGGTCGAAATAGATTCTGGGGTCTCAGTGATAATTGCTTTGATCTTTTAGCTCTGCCCAACATTGACAGCGACTCAGTCGGTCCAGCTTATCGCTATCAACCTAGAAAGAGAAATGAATATAAGGGAGCTCTTCACTGATAAGCTGGGCGAACAGAAGCTACCTTAATTTGAGGTCATTCTGAGAGGGTAGGCATGAGGGCAGCTCACGTGAGTGCATGCGGCATGGCTGACTAGAGCCACGCTCCGATGGCTGCGCTGAGTGATGGATCAACTATCAAGGGCTGATTACGCAGACGGTAAGGACGATGATGAGAACGACTGCTGTACGTTGTGTCAGAAGATGGATAACAAAGTTGAATGAAGGTGGTGGGCTCGAAAGTATCTCGATCACGGTCAATGGTGACATAGGAGAACAGCTTGGGAGGAAGATGAGGAAAGCCATTAGTTTTTAATTGAATGGTGTTTCTAAATCTGTGACGTCTCCGTGGACCTGCTTTCTTTCTTGGTCATAAGGTGGTAGGAACTGGACGGATATTGAAGCATCTTCTACCGTTTAGTCATTGTTCCCAGTTGCAACACCCCAGAAGTAAGCCGCCCACGCTCCAAGAATCAACAGAACCAATCCACCGAAGCAGACCTTGGAAATCAACTTGTTGCGGGCCCCGTTCTCCTCGTGGAATGCCCTCTTCCTCTCATTCCAGAGGTCGCCGTTGGCGATACGTTGCTTCCTCGTCCATTGCAGGTTACCCAGGTCAACGGACCACCATGAAAGTCCAATCAACGCGATGGCAACCAACACCGATGCAGCAGCGAGGATAACGTAAACAATAACGACATGTTCGTAGCTGTCATTGTCGGCATCCTGAATGGCGCCAGTGATGATACGGACGATGATGTTCATGCTGAACTCCGATTAGTCGGTGCTTCATTGAGAGTAAATAGAGGCAAACTTACGCATTGTTCATGGCAATCTTGACGGCGTAAGCTGAGCCAAAGACGGACTGGTGCCACATGGACGTGCGAATACTGTCAATGATAGGGGTGGGACCGAAGGTAGACGAGATGGCGTAGATGCCGAACGCAGCGGCGGTTCCGGCCTTCTCGGAAGCCCAGTTGACAAGAGCCATAGCCAGGAAAACACCAGTTCCGCAAATAGCGACTGAAAGATGTCAGCATTATACCGTGTCAAGTCAGGTAAGGTCTACTCACGCAAGGTGATACGGTTGCCCAGCAAGTCGATGAAGGCACCAATGCATGGGACGAGGAAAAAGCCAGCGTACTGCAGGGTAGCAGAGTACCAGCCGGCGGTGATGGCGTCAGTCTTGAACCGCTTCTCGGCCAACTCAGTCGCGTTCTGGGTGAAGACGATCGCGGCACTCGTCTGGAACAGAGAAAAGGCCATGATCGCCCAGAAAACCCAAGGAAGCTCGAGGACCTTCTTAGGCTGGAATTTCTTCGACTTCTCCGTCAACTTTTCGCCGGTAGCAGGGTCCTTCATGTTGCCGAACTTCTTGTGGGCGACGCTGTTGAATTTGTAGAAGCCGGCGGTCATCACGTTCGTGAAGATGTTCATGAAGACGGCAACCCAAAAGACCCAAGCGAAGTTGCCGGTGTTCTTAGCAATCACGTTTGCTGAAGACTTGCCGACGAAGCCGCCAATCTTCTTGATTCCGAGTTCCAGTCCGAGAGTCGATGCAAAGCCGTTGTTGGGCGAAAACCAGGAGCTGAAGACCTTGTACTGGGCGACTTGGGTAGCGATGTCGCCGAGTGCGAGGATGACACGTCCGCCAATCATGAACTTGAAGGAACGGGTCTGAGCCGCGGCCGCGACCAGGATGGAGCCGATGGAGTAGATGATGTTACCTGAAGTTGTCAATCACGAGTCCCAATGCATTCTAGAGTTGCCAATTTTTACTCACCATACAGCATGGCGCCAGCTCCACCAATTCTGTCGGTGACGATACCACTCGTGAGAATGAGCAGGGTGACCATGAAGTCCTCACTGGCCTCAAGAAGGGAGAACTGCTTGTTGTTGATGTCAAGCTCCTTCTTGAGGGTAGACTTCAACGCGCCGGTAATGCCGGAACTCCATGATGAACCGAAGCTGATGCACGAAATCATGATGACCGCGATGAGCTTCCAGTACATCGGGGGTTGCGGCTTGTTGCTCTCAAGCGACGTGGAAGGGGAGAGCTCCGGGAGGTCGTTAACAGCTTCGGTGGGCTGCTTCTCCCGACGAGACTCGACGTCTGAGCGTGACTCCATGCTGTCAGAAGTTCCGATTGCTCGGTAGCTGGCAGGAATGTGAATTGAGGAAGGAGATGCACGAGGAGAACTCGAAATCAGCCTGAGAGCTGACGTTGAAGAAGTTCATATATCCGCGGGCATCGTCAGTTGGAAACGACTATTCCGTAAAAGTGGGAGCCGGGATCGGTCGGGACGATTCGCTCACTGTGAGAAAACGCAAAAGGAGCCCAAAAGGGGTCTAGAAAACGGGGGTTTTCGCGCAGGATTTTTCTTTCCCCAGTCAAGGTTTTGCGCTCGCTAGCGCGCCAAGTCCAACGATGGGCTCGGAGATGCATCTGATAAGATTAAAAAGGCAACGGACCCCTTTACGAGTCAGGGATATGCCGGACTAGAACCAATCCCTTCACACAAATGCTCTGGCCACAATCCACAGCGGGGGCCATCCGAAGTGGAGTTCCACGCGTGCTCAAAGTCTGGCACGCGGCTTCGCGATGCCGCTCCTTGTTTACTCGGTGACAACTTCGGCCGGGAAGCGGCCATTGTGGTGTCAAAATAGCTTAAAAGGAGGACCCTTTTCGGAGTACGAGTCCAGCTGGGCGGTTCTACGCAGTGAGCCGAGTGGGATCACGCTAGTTTTGACGCTACGAGCTTTCTCCCATGTGAGAAAAATCGTTTCCTTCTCCAGGTCGCCCGCTGGGGGACCATCCGATTGCGGCAAGGCGATTTTCGTGGCAACTTGATCACCTTCTTTCGGAAAGGTGTTGATCTTATCATGTCATCTGTGACTAAATCCTAGCGAATGTGGAATACCTGGCCGCTTCTCACCACCTAGCTGAACTCCCCATACATGACACCCTCAACATAGCACTCGCCGACCAGGATTTATCCGCCTTCTACCGGTCTCAACACGAAAGGAATATCCTCGCCTGCCAAGGCAACCACCACATCTCCTGATTGCATCCTATCCGGGCCAAGGCCGATCCATCCGTTGTGGGTGGAAAAGGCTGCTGACATGCTGTTCTGTAGATCATGCCATGAAGCCTATTTTGAAAGGGTTTCCAGTGCTTGATCAGTTCTTCAGCCGAGCCAAGGTCGTCGCCCGGCATGCTCCAAGCTGTTTGACCTTTGTCCGCATTCAAATTAATTTGGAATACGGCTCCGTAACTCTTCGGTGCGCCTTCAAGACTGTAGGCGACCTTGTCGTCGATAAGGATACGCTAAGTTGCCTCTCGAAGAGGTTTGTGAGGGCCAGTTTTGAGGTGATAGTGCCATGAGTACTCTGACGCCATGCTTCCCTCTTCATCACCGTCTCCTTCCCGCTCAGCCTGCTCAGCCCAACCATGTTCCCCAGTCGCAGACACCCCGGCCCTGAGGTACACCCTCAGAATTGGGTCCCAGTTCACACGCCAGCTGGTGTGATGTGGGTTTCGCGCCAAGCCATGTCCCACATCTTGACGACGTCAATGTTCAGCCCTATCATAGACAGCACTCCCTTCTATTGCTTTGAATTTAATGTTGGAAGCGATCCAAAAGACGCGTCGTATATCAAGCCCGGCGGATACAGTTCCTTGACCAGCTGCTCCGGTTGAAGAGTTAGACCACGACTCCACGAACATGCCCAAAATCACGTATCGACGAACAATTGACTTTGGGCCCCCAATTAAACTGGAGCATGTGGAATTCGTACAAATTTGAATCGCCTGAAGCTCGGCTCACGGCAACTGATTGGCTTGCCAGGACGCTCGGTCGATGTTAATCCGCGATTGGATATCTGGAGACCTCCTCGTAGAGGGGGTCTTCGTAGAGGTCACCAGCGGGCTTATCGTAACCGATAGGCAAACGGCTGTTCCTATATAATCCTAATGTGTCATGTTTGTTAGATAAATTCCCCGATGCCCGTGAAAAACGCAGAATATTTGCGCTGAGATGCTTTTGCCTGATCTATGTACAGGGGCCTGGCACCCCCTCCAAAAGATTGTGCCCGTCGGTAAGGAGGCCGATCACGATGCGGTCGAGCAACCGCCGCGGGCCCACTACCACAGCGTGGTAAAACGGGTCTGATCATTCCTCAAGGACAATGTCAACAAGGCTGTGGATTATGAAATGACTATCCAGTCTCGAGGCTTTCATATCTTGTGCTCGACACTCCCCTAAGCCTGGCCTAATAAAAGCCAATCCAGGTTGAAATCGCCATCATCGTCTTTCTCTTCCACCTCCTGCTTAGCTCTCTTGATCGAACCCCAGTTATTCGGCCGGTATCCAGATCCTTTCCTCTGTGCGGTGTATTCGTCCGCCGTTGTATGTATAACACCCTCATCCTCTTCCGCCGCCTTCACCCATCCCCAGAAGTTTGTTTCAGACATGCCTGTCTTGTCTTCAATCTCAGTGCCTCTCATGGTTTGATACTCACCGTAGTCCTCCTCGTCCTCCGAGACCTCTCCGACCTCCTCGATCACAAATCGTCCGCCTGTCGCTGCTGGTCCATACCCGTAGGGTAAGTACTTTGACGCCTTCGCCAACACCGCCTGCTTTGCTCTTTGTCTCTCGCCTGCGTACGCAGAGTCCAAACCCTCGTTAACGTTGATCCTGTTGTTGGCCGCATAGACCCTGGGCTTCCACTGGTACGGGTCCATCGGCAAATTTTGAAAGTGCGCGGCGTTGTCAGCGCCCCAGTCTAGGTGCAGCACATAGACGGGAATAATCTGTGCTGGGTCAAAGACGATATATTCAAGCTCGCGGTTCGCCACGTGTGAATCAGCACCCTCATATGGCTTCGACTGTGTGCGCCAGTTGTCCCCGACGAACATCTGTCGCGCGCGACCCATGATGGTGGCGCACACAATCAGTTTGAGGCCGAAGTACTCGGTCGGCGACGTCGGCCGCGCCCAGGAATCCGTGTAGCTCAAGGCAAAGTCGGCGCTGGGCGAACTGTAGATGCCACGACCGTAGGTTGACCCACAACGGACCTCGTGCAGGTTTCCATCGTTTCTTCCTTTGTCGCCCTTTGGCACGCGCGAGCCCGGCTTGAGGAAGCCGTGACGGACGATCGAGGGAACGAAGTGGCGCTGAGTGCCGTGAAACGTCATGAATGGACGAGTGAAATGCTCAAGCTTGTCCTCGAGACGGGTGTGCTTCGCGCAGCACTTCGGAAGGCTTTTGCGGTGGCGGATGAGCTTTTCGCGCAACCGAGCTCTGCAAGCATCGAAGCGAGCAGCTATATCGCGCCGGATGACACACTCGACGTGAAGAACTCGGTAACACGAGGGTATCGACTCGCAGATCTCCCTAGCCGACCTGCCCAGGTACTCCAAGGCGATCTCGTTGGTAGTAATCGCCTGGACAGCCTTCTGTTGAAATTGGTCCGAAGGAATGCGTTGCGTTTCGTTGGCTTTTTTGTTGGCTCGGTTTCGTACAGCCTTTACCAGAGCATCCGTCTCTTGGGCCATCTTCAAGACCACCTTGGTCGCCTCAAAGATTCCGTACGTGCTATTTCCCCTATTAAGCCATTTCTCGACGCAATTCGTCTCGGCCGCCTCCTCGATCACGCAGCGAAGGGTAGCACGAAGGCCATCTATGTCCTTGCGCGAGAGGGTGAGGTTGATGAGGTCAAAGAGAGGTGCCGTGACAGGATAGTGAGTACCAGCTGTGACCTGAAGTACGAGCTCTTCGTACGTAAAGCAGAGTACGTCGTCCATGGGTGAGGATAATCGGTGGTCGTTGCTGAGGAAGCCAGCGTCAATGAGAGCGTCTGTTTCTTCATCACGAAGGAGAGCCAGCTGAACATTATCTTCTTCAGAGAATTCGAGATCAGCCATTCTGGTTTCATTGACGTGGCCTGAATTCGCACGATGCGGACAGTCGGTCGGTGTGGGAAGGGATGAAGGCGTTTATGAATTCCCACAGCTAGCGTGGCGCTAATTGTTCAAGAAGATAGTTGACAAAAAGAATCGAAGCGGTGAGCTTGATTAATAGCAATGCCAATGCAGGTTCTTTGACCAAAACTTCCACACACGTCGCTGTCGATTCTCGATTCAAGTGGAACCCGGACGATCTTTCTGCGGTAAGCGGCAACGGTACTGATTGGTGTAGCTCTTGGGGACTGGCTTGTTTAGGAATCCTAGAATGCAGCTCAAAGAAGATGTGTCAAGTCCCTGGACGTTGTTCTACGAAGTTTGTAATGCTCTGAATTTCGGGATGATAGACTTATATGCCTGTTTGAGTAGTCGCGGTTGTCAACAAGTGATTGATGTGATTCATGTGAGGCGTCCTGGGGCTGGCTGTATTTCACTGTCTGCCACAGTTGTGCGCAGTAGTGCTGCTCTGAAGTGTATTTAGTCTATGACTCTTCGGCAACAAAAGGCCTGTGCTCATGTTAAATGTTTGAAATCGAGGTTATTCGTAAAGGTGTGTAACGTGCTAGAAAGGTCTAGCGCACATAGAATGACTGCCTATCTTCGGTGAGCCCAAAATGGTCTAGGTCAATCCTCCGATTACTAAATCCAGGTTAAGACAACCATATTGAACATAGGACTGTGTATATTTGTCGCGTTAACATACGCTGATCACTGAAGGATTTTGCTCGAACTGAAATGAACCATTCCCATATCAATACGTACAGATGCTTTTGATGTGACAAAGAGTTTTGTCAGGCCCACATTGCATAACCGAGTCAAGCATCTCGACTATGCATCGGCTATTGTTTCCTAACCCAAATATGGCTTATTTGCATCTGTTTCATGTAGTGTAGCACATCTCGATGTATCTGGCCAATTGGCCACTTATCC
>NW_026517663.1:0-12932 GCF_026319265.1 Colletotrichum chrysophilum | reverse complement strand
TTATTTTGGGGCTGAAAATCACAATGAACTCTACTACCCTATTTTCAATGAACCCTACCCCGTGCCTTCGCGGGCCCACTTTAATTTGGCTGGCCGTTTCAATGAACTCTACTCAAGTTCATCGTGGACGTGATGTTAGGTCATCGCTCGCCGTCCGGTAGCTGCAGTGGCGGCAGGCGTGGCCGCGGGTGACCGTCAGCGTCTCGTGCGGTGGGAGGCCGTCGGGACGGAGGGCCACGTCGTTCGGGTCCCCTAGATGTAGGGACTTCACTAAAGCGCTCAGTCCACGGCGTTGTGGCTTGGGAACCTCATGCTTCTCGGCGAGGTGGCGGCTCACGCGCTCCCCGAACGGCTTTAAGGCGTAGCCGCAAGGCCGGCAGATAAGGACCGGCTCAGGCTCGTTTAAATGTAGTTGCAAGGCTTCTAGGCGCCGGCGTTGCTTGTCCGTCAAGCTGTGCGGTACCATAGGCCCGGGCTGCGGCGACGACGGAGGGGGAGATGGGAGAGTCATGTTCACCAGGAACTAATTCAACCGTTCTTCTCCAATGATAGAGGTGTAATAGAAGATGGTTTTTTTTCCCCCTGCTTTCTTCTTAATTGTTACTTCCCTTCAACTTTTTTTCCTTCATCTCTCTTGCTTACTTTTCTTCGTTTTCTTTCTCTCTCTATAGCAAAAGGCTGTTGACCTACTACTCTTCGTTCAAGTTCACGAACCATCAGTCAGGAGAAGAGGTTTCATTTCGGAACGCGTCGAGATTTCAATTGAAGGTGGAGACACTGAAGTCAATCCCGGCCAATCAGAGATCCCAGGGAACGCGTCGATTTTTCCGAGTCGGGCAGGGGTGGGCAAGTGGGGCTCCGGACGGGTCGGGCCAATGGCTGTACACGGATGGCCGTATCTCGACGCGTTCCGGCATGGAATAATTGAGTAAGGCTGCAGATCCATCTTATTAGGACACTGCACCCCTGCAATCAGGAACTTCAAAACAACACTGCAAGATTCCTGCTCTGTCTGATCATCAACTTCAATATAAGAGACACGCGCGCACTGCCACGATGCAAACCCGAGCCCTCATCGTAGGAGGCACAGGCGGGATCGGTTATGCTATCGCCCGCCACCTCGCGGCGAACGCCTCCTCCACTGTGATCATCAGCGGACGTACCCGACCTCAAATCATTCCCCATGCCAATATCGAATTTCGCCAGCTCGATGCGTCGTCCATGAGATTGATCAAGCAGTACACGGAGTCCTATAAGTCCTCTCATGCCCCGAAAATCGACCTTCTTGTCCTCACGCAGGGCATTCTCACTACTGCTGGACGTACGGAGACGTCTGAGGGTATTGACCGCAAGATGGCGCTGCACTATTACGGCCGGCAACTCCTGATTCGCGAGCTCCTGCCTGTATTGACGGATGATGCGAAGGTTCTCATCGTACTCGATGGATCCCGTGGCGATCCGGCACAATTGAACATGGCCGATCTGGATTTATCTGCCAACTTTAGCATAGCCAATGCAGCGGCTCACTGTATCTCGATGACGGATGGGATGATCCAGGCATACGCGAAACAGCAGACAAAGGAGAACACGAAGAAGCGCCATTTTATACACGCATATCCTGGTATCGTTAAGACTGAGCTCTTTGGCTCTTTGCCTTGGTATTTGAGAGCGCCTACCAGGGTTTTCAGTCAAATTCTTGGCATCACGTCAGAGGAATGTGCCACGAACCTACTCACCGGTCTGGTAGAGGTTTCCGCTATGAACGAGAAAGACGGCAAGTTCTGGACTTGTATTGACAGCAAGGGATCATTGATTGAAAACAAGCCCACTTGGACTGCTGATCAAATCCAGCAAGTCCAGGAGCATACATGGAAGATTGTCGATACGGCTGTTACTTCATCCTCTTCCGAATGATTCGCTTGATTTTTGGAAGATTTGATTTCTGTCACCGGCTACATAGCTTTCCGGCGCGGCCGTACCAATCACACGAAGATTCCTCAATGTTGTCCCAGAATCTGTGACGTTTCCGACTTGATTTCCAATATCGGGGGCTCTCCCGTTCACCTCTGCTTGAGTGAAACCAGGCTTCCAAGCTGGCGTAGGGCAATGACTAGTGCCATGTGTCATTGCGTCAGGTCCGAGTTTACCAACGCTATGAATGTCAGCGGAGAATGGCAAACCCGGCCAAGGTACAGGAGGCCAATTGTTGTAGCCTCAAGCGCAGCAACGTTAACCCGTCACTCAGATCCAGAGAAGATGGCGCCGATCCTTGAAGGTCCTCAAAAGTTCCTTTGATCTCGATTATTCCTTGCCGATAATCGAAATGAGGGGATGGATCATGTTGATCCACTTCACTGAATATGGGATAACGGTCAGTGACGACACCTTCACCAGGTATCACGTTGCTGTACGGTTGCAACCCTTTCATGGTTCGCCTGCAGGTGCTTCTGGGGCTTCGTGGGTCCAATATCTGGTCGGCTAGCCTAACGACATATATCCAGCAATTGTGATTTCAGACACTGTTTTCATAAGAGAGTCTATTGCAGTCTATTCCCAAATGCCAAAGTACTTTGGGTGGGCTTCGGCAAGGCTGCACAAAACTTAAAGCGTAGACTGGGAATACTTGAAATTATACAGGGCGAGATAAGCTAAGGCTTTTTACCAATGAGGTCTAAAATGGGAACGGGAACAGATGGACCTAGCCGAACACTGTCAACAGGGCATCTCCGTACTCCTCATAAGATGAATTCATCTTTTCAATGTCATAGTCATTCCAGTAGCCCCCTCCTGCGACATCGTACTGCTGTTCCCATGTTGAAAACATTCCTTGTGCTTGGTCTGGGGTTACTCCTTGTGATGGCTTCGCATCGTTTATGACCCACACCAAGGGGATGATTACCTTAGCACCAAGTGTTGTTTGCCAACTTCCCGGATTGTTGCCCGCTCCTCCATCATACACTTGAAGGTAAACCCGATCGAACAGACCGGCCTCAGCAGCGTCGATCTGACTCTTTATGGTGGCCCAAAAGCCACTGTTTGTGTACGGCGCGATGGAGTACCGATAGCCGATCGTGCCGAGAAGCTGAGCGAAGCTAACAGTGCTTGCAACATCATATACGCTTTCGTCGTCGTTGTTGAACGCATCTAGATTCCATTCTGTCTTCAAAGCTTGGAAACCCTGATACAAGACAGAGTCAGATCCGGTTCCATTGCTGTTGATAAGGCTCCGAATATTCTGGAAGGTGGTGTCGTGGGACACCAATGATATCTCGACTCGGTTGATGTGGGTAGTTCCTGTTTTGAAGGAGCGGATCTTTTCGGATAACGCTTCTCCTCCCACGTATGATCCGGCTGTCACTACCGGAGCATCGACAGCTTCTCCAGCATCTCCCGTGGAGTAATACACCAAATCTCCGGTTTCAAGAACGCCAATCCTGAATATGAGCAACGTATCGAATCCAGCGGTTTTCAAAGCTGATGTATTAGATTGAAGGACGTCTTTGAATAAATAGATGCTCTTGACATTGCCATCAGATTGGCATAATGCTTGAAGGGGAGCAAGAATCAACGCGAAAACTACATATATCCGCGCGTAAACAGTCGCTTTGACAAAATCGCGCATTTTGACGAGGTGGATGCTATTGTTCGGCGCAAAGGAGAGACGCAGGACAATCGGCAGAGTCGCTGGGCTCCAACGCTCCCTTTAAGTCTTTTGTAAAGTGCCTGCAAGTTCGGACTTTGTCAAGCCACTTAGCTAACGTTCCCTTGCTGTAACGTAGCAACAAACGTTCTGACCAAGGAAGCAGCCAAGAAAGTGATTGTGATTGATTGACCCCTCACCGACAGCATTTGGGCGACATCCACCCCCCAATGTGGGGCCGAAGACTTGCGAACATGACCTGAGCGGTTTGGGTGACTCGGAAATCCTGCACAGGGATGTGGCAACGAACGGAGAAATTTCGTGGCATCTTTAACATGCTGGTCTTGTAGGAATCATTCGGGGAGCTGGGCCCGCCAGAATGCACCGATCGTGGCGTGCTAATTCGGAGATACGACGTGAGATTTGTCAAAACCCCGCGGCATGATGTGACCTTCCGAGAATGGCCGTGTGAGCCGAAGACCCCCAGGCCATTGCATCAAGTGAACATGGCATCTCATCGTCAATTAGCCAAGCCATAACGGTGATGGAAACCGAATGGCAAAGAAGCATGGCAAGCGCCGACACCGGACCGGTCAAAACTTGGCTGGTCGGAACTTCAAGCTGGTCACTATTCCGACGCCACTCAACCACCAAACATGGTCAGCTAATGCCGTTTGAACAAGAGTGAGATTTCTTTTCTAGGATGACGATTGCATGCGATAGGCGTTTGAACTCGTGGAGCCTCCCAGTATGCGCGGTGCGACCTGCGCCAGTGAAGTCACCTGCGGTCTGGTTTCGGATCGTTGTGTGCATGCTCGCGATATGTAGGTGGTTTTCAACGGGTAGAGTGCGCATTCCCAGTATGAACTTTTCAAAATGACGCTTTGATTTATTGTTAACTTGTGGACGAAGGGATGACCGAGCCTTGCGGTCCTGAGCATCAGCCAATAATTAATACATTGCAAGGAAAGTTCCTCGAATGATGATGACTATTGAATCAGGGTCAATGATTAACGCGGGCTTCCAAAGTATAACAGATGTTCTAACTTACGCGTAGAAATTTGTCTAGCCTTGCTTTGATCTTTCAGGTCGTGACATTGCATTGTGGAGCAGGCTGATCACTCCCAACATGTGAAATGACATTAAATTAGATCCCAAATGTCGCGATTTTGAGCCATGAATTGAGGGATGTTTCGACACACACTTGCTGAAGTATTGGGCTGGTAAAACAGAACAACAGGTTTCAAAACTTTGGAAGGTTGCTCCTAGCAAGACAAGCGTCTCACAAACAACACAAATCCAGGCATAAGAAGAGTAGTTGATCTTTGCAGATGGAAGCGCTATCCATAGTTTCCATGCTCACTTTTGATTCCAGATTGCTTAGTAGGATACAACAAAGACCAGGGGTGTATTAGCATGCATTTGACATATCTTTGCCGGAGGGGTGCAAGTCAACTTGAGATCCATTGTGAGGATACATCATCACCACAAAGGCGTAGTCGTTCCATCAACCTGTTATCGGCAAATGTAAGCCGATCACCCTGGACAGTCATTAACCTGCTAAAAGTAAAAGCTCAAGTACAAGCCGACTTGGTCTCCTGGTGTAGTCAATTTCGCTGGGTCTGAAATTTTCAAGTCGCGCCTTCCTTGTGCTCCTTTTGGGCCTACCTCCTTCGTTCCTTCCACTTTCCTCTTGGCCAACTCACCTGGCCCAATCTCGAAAATCTCTGCAACCCTTCCCACAAAAACTGTTTCTCAGTTGTTCTGCATCTACGTCGCCTCCTTCCCTACTCAGCAATCCGTCGACTGTCGCGCGTCGTTCGCCCAGGCCCGTGAACTCACCCTCGTTGGCAATTGTCGCCGCCACCTTACATTCCTTCGCTCTCTATCTCATTCAACTCGCTCCCAAGGTTCAGCTAGAAGCCGGCGTCAGAACCGTTCGTTCGCTGGACAGCATCACAATACGACGGCGTCTCGGACAGAATATCACGGTCTCTGACATCGCCTGCCATGTCGCCATGTACTGCTCCCACCTATCCCTCGTCCGAATCGCATCTAACCAAGAACCACAGACGTGAAAGTATCAGTGTCTCGCCGACAAAAGGATGCCTCTGTCACCCCGGCTGTCAGCCCTCGTCGCAGTCCCCGTCATCGCGTCACTAAGCCAGAGTACAACATCGGCAGACTTTTCAGCAAGACGAGCTACTCGCAATCTCCTCCGAAGGCTGCCAAAGACACGCCTTCCGTGAAGAAGGAAGAATCGCAGAGTCCTTTGAAATCTGGATTCATCGACGCCGAGCATCAGAACGCCTCGGCCAGGGATCTCACCACCATCAACTGTGTTTGTCGGAAGCCGAATGCTGGGAAGCCTTACCTCTTCACCAAGTGTGGTCATGTAGGTCTGCTACCAAGCTCGCAACATCCAGCCACTAACTCGGATAGGCTGCCTGCCAATCCTGCCTGGACAATCGTGGTACCTGCTGTGGCAAGGTGCAGAACGTGCAGCTCAACTACCAGGCTGGCGAGTCAAGCTGCGTTATTTGCCGCGAGGATGACAAGCACATCTGGTGCGTGTTGATCTGCGGTGAGTCTACATCCTGCAATCGTTACTGCCATGTTCTGACATGTTCCTTCCACAGGTCATCGATCCTGCAAGCAATGCTTCGGAAACATCTCCGCTGACCCAAGCCTTCGAAGCTGCCCGATTTGTCGCAAGAGCTTCCAAGTGGGATACATCGTCGCTGCCGATGCCGACCCGCTTCCCTGAGCAACGTATCCACCCGAACACCTGGCTTTATTTTCTCCTCGAGATCGCTGGCTCTTTGCGCGAGTGTCTCGACGCGTACCAAAATCACGACATCTCATACCTTACGGATGCTTTTTGCCACTATCTATACTTTGCTCATTCCAGCGTCGGCATGCGGGGCATTTTTGAGCGATTTGGCCTCGAGAGTTGCTTTTGCATTTTCTTTCTGTCAATGGTGTTTCAAACCATCTTGGGCATCAAGCACGGATTTGGATTGATTGTTCCAAGAATGGCTGGGGAGAGGTTGACAGGGTAATTACACCTAACGGATTTCATGCGGGCAATTGTTTCTTGCCAATCAGGATGTTTTTCTTTTTCGTTCCTCGGCTAGTTTAGAGGTTGCAGGCTTTCCCGGCCATAGATATCAAAGAAAAGTTATTGATTTTATTCGCAAGTACCCTTTCGCCCTCTGTTTCGCGACATTCCTTTGCGTACTGGCAATGATCTTTCATCCTACTGGCGGGTCATGGGCAGTTCAGCGGCTCTTTTTGACCGATGTCGTCTTGTCTAGCGAGCACTTGCCTGATATCCTGTTACGAGAGAAGGGTTGAAAAAGTCATACTCTTCGATATATCCAACACTAGTTTCAATGTCGCGCCTTCGCACCCTTTCATTCTGGGTGATGGAAGGTATAGGCTAGCTGCGGCTGATGTATTTCTGTTTCAGCAGGAGTATACCCACCAATCATGTCTTGCAACGGATACTGTTTCCCCTATTGGCGTCTCTATATCGTCTGAGGCAATCATCTCTCATCTCATAAAGACACAGCTATGCCAGAATGCTGTAGACGACAACGTGGGCTCGATGTTGGCTTGGCCAATTGCACAGCACCATATCAAGATCAAACTTCGTCATTTCATTCCACATTCACATGTCTGTAATTTTAGTTGTATCAGGTGTCTGCTCGATGCCTTTCGTGTCCCTTCAACGCCGTTGCTGGAATCCTGCCGCTATGATACTCTTTGGCGGCTCAGGAAGAATTGTTCATTGACCGAAAGACCACCGTCCTTCTGCTAGCAATGTTGATTACCTACTAGTACTCAAAGGCCTCGATTATTCAAAGAAAGCAGCACTTTGAAGTTAATTCCTAGTCAATTCTTCCAAGGTGATCTGTGATGAGCTTCAATCACTCGCATCCTCACTCCTACAGAAGGTCTCATCCTTAATGTTCTTCTTTCCTTCCATACTTGTCGCTTGTGACGTCCTCCGTGTCTGCTTTCGGTCTTCCTTCAGTATGCGCTGGTACAATCGAAACCTGTCTTTTTTGCAGCGCAGGCCTCTCCGTTTCCGACATGTCCAAAATTCCACTTGCTTCTTGGCCCAGCCCAACGATATGCTTTTATAGTATCGTTCGGCTACCGGAATGTCGGAGGAAATGTCCTGTGGCTCCATAAATGGGCGCAGGGGTGAAGCTTTCTCTAACCCTTGGGAGGGTGGGATTGAATCCTTTTCGTTCCTGGGGCCTTCAATGCATCGCTGGACTACCCTATTTGAGATGTTTGCATCTGTACCAGTGGCTAATTTGTCCATCTTCGCATCAACCAGTTTTTCCAGGAGAAAGGGAAGACCAAATGATTGCCTGGCATTTGGTAAGCGGATTTCTTCCCAAAATGGCTCTTTGCCGAAGTTGCCTACCTAATTTTCCGACCACCACGTAATCTTTGCCGGCATTTCCTGTTGTTATTTCCGTGCAACAGAATTGACCATAAATTAAAGAAGAATGAGTTGGATTAAAGCTCAGTAATTTCTATTTGAAGTCCCTGTACTGTTGCACAGCTGCAGGGGCCCAGGTGGCTTCATGATGTCTTACTCAGGGGAACTGCGGCCTTTTAATTCCTCCGATAATCGACACCACCGACACTTCTGACGCCAATCCTAGGTGGTGACTGCTGTGAAAATGTGACATCCAAAGTGTGACATCCCGAGACATCATGATACACCCCTGCGTTTCCATCTGAGCTGCCTGTTGATCTTATTTCGGTAAGAGTTAAGGCAGCCAAATGCGAGCGATCGCAAGGCAGTAAAACTCGCTGACAACCTAGTATCACACGCGATTCTCTCTCAGTCATTCAATGGTAAGGGGGTAATCCCCTGTGCGCAGGACTACATGGCCTCATCATTACATGAAGTCAAAATTGTTCCGAACGAAACGACGCTCTGTCTCGAGTGTGGATCAAATAAACCACTTGAGACCAGAGGAGTCTAACCTTCGAGAAGGTCGTTCCTATGCCCCGTGAAAATTGGTAGTATGTCGATATACAGACCATCATCAACGAGGGTGTAGAAGCTTTATGTCCACTTGCTGGAGGGTGCCATACGTTTCTCAGCAACTTTGGGTGGTTTCGGCACTGTGTGTGGTAGGCGAAATGGGTCTCATTGATAACCATCCCAAATCGGAAAATGCTTCTCGCTTTTCGCGACAACCAACTGCAGGGATTATGGAATTTTGCTGCGCGGGGTCAATGCTTCATGCAGAGGACTTTCGCAAATTGCACGGGTGATTATCAACGAAAACGTTTGGTAAGACTGCAGATCTTGCCTCTGGGAGGCTACCAGTGCGTGTCGAGCTTACGGGCTTAGCGTTCTCGCGGAGGCCGGAACGCCAGCCAAGGTCAAGTTTTCTAAGTTATCATGAATATCCTATGGGTAGTGAAGCAATCAGGATGAATTCTCTGATTTGTTTTGCGAGCAGTTGAAGTTGGTCCCATTTTCTTCCTGCGGAAAGAGCTCCAGCTCATCGTGCGTACTACGTACGACATCCGGGCTATCCTATCGAGTGCGAGATAACGTCGGTACAAGCATAACCCACTTTTCTCCAAATTTACACCTTTTAAAAGCTTTCTATTCGCGGGGATAAGGGGAAATAAGTCGGATTAAAACATAACTCGCTACTACCCCGCATATATATGTACCGACGTTATCTCGTACTCGATGGGATACATCCCCACGTACCTTATGTTGCGGGTGATCAGTAAAAGAAGATAAGGAAGAAAGGTGTTGCGGGTGGGACGGTGCACTCACAAATTAAGTCAATGATAGATGCCGGGGTATGGCTGACATCTGCTAGAGCAGCCCCTGAAGCTTTTCGGGTCCTTGTAATGGCGTTCGCTAGGTCGCTCGGCATGGTTTGACGACAGGCACCTCAAGGGTTTGAACTTGTCAAGGCCTGCTACGAGCGATAGTCAGCATGGCGAACAACAAGAAATGTCATTGAAGGCCGTTTCCAAAGCAAAGCGCCTGGTCTGGATTGCTCGTGACGCAAAATTGAACTCCAATGTGCTCTTGCTCGGATACGTAGCTGGACGCCTGATGTGCCACTTATGGTCTTGGACCGCAAGTTACGGACAGCAAGAAACGCAACACCAACGCCTACTCGCACTAGCGATACGGGAGGCCTCTAGTCCTGCGAAAGCCATACCGTCAAAAGGGTAAGTGAGCATGTTAGACAATCACATAAATGAAGTTAATTGGGCAAGTTGGAAAACAGGGAAACTTGAAACCTTGTCTTTCTCTGGACATTGTTGCTTATTGAGTCATGGGATCCAACCCTGATATTGAGAGCACCTCTTCATAGTTGTGACTGACGCGGTCGACCGCAAATATAGACGCTCATGTGCAGACGCAGTCTAGGGAAGCTGTGACTGGATGTGGCACTGCTGGTCAAACAAGAAGAGAGAAGAAGACCGGCTTCGAGATAACATACTCTCGCAATCACCCCGGTTCAAGTGCTATGAGACGGTTTAGAGGATAATTAAAAAGCGTTGGACTGAATGTGAGATCTAAAACATTCACTGTACGCTTGACTAAGGGGTTATTGGTTCTGTATTAAGACGAAATCTTGTGTAAGATAATCACCTGTTGCCGGAATAAAATGTCATAGTCAAAAGACAACGAACACCGTGTTATTTGATTGTCTATTGTCAGTGCATCATCAGATGTTTCATTTAGGACGTGTTATTTCAGGTTATTTACACCTTCCAGTTGAACATGACGCGTAAGGTCCTTCCATGGACACAAAAGGAGAACGGGAAACGGGAGAGAAGATGATGTATTTTCCATGCTTCGGTTTGCTTCCTGACACGAGCATGCGTCCTTTCGACTCGAGGGCATAATTGCGCTGCATCCTAGCCTGGGCCACTTTGCGCGGCCTCCAACCGCGATTTGGAGCTAATGGAGACTCAGGGACAATGTGGAAGAGCCTATGACGGCTTCCAACCCCGTTTCATGGATCACGCACCTCTCCTCAACCTTTCAGCCATACGTTCCTCCTGGTGCTCTTCGGTGATTTCGCAGTCTGGCTCATACTTGTCATACCCCCGAAATCTCACTTCCGCAGCTTGCCAAGTCTTAGGAAGGTTGCTCTGCTGCGAACTGTTCAATCTTTTCGGGCTCGCAGCGTCAATTTGACGAGTTGGGGCTTGCGCAGCACAACTCTCATGGTCCCGATTTAACGACACATTGAACCTTCCCAGCGGGAATTGCCGCGGCAAATTTGATGATTGGCTTCCGTCCGATAAGAAGTTCTCGTTGAATGGTAGATCGACCGGGCGCGGAGCTGATTGTTGAAAACAGTCGCGAATCACGCCTATTTTTGAAGTATGTTTTTCGTTCAGTTTCTCGTGAGGGGAGCTTTGAATCGATGCGACCATTTGAGGACGCAGTATTCTCCAAGTAATTTCCTTGGATTGCAATGTGTCTTCGTCGCACCCGGCAGAGTTGGAGAGGCTTCCTTCGGCTTTGAAATCAGGAGCGAGACGCTTCGGCAGATTTGGTTTCAAGCCGGCGACCCGTTTCTCACGTGCATTAGGATTCAGTGCGGCGTGAGACCTGATCTTCGTGCGGAAGAGTCGCGCTTCTTTCGGGTGGGAAATGGACAGAAACTGAAAGACCTGCTGACCAGACTCGCTCGTCGATTTCTTCCTCCTCATTGCTGGGAGCTTGGTGCTGGTACTCGGTATCTGGCGAACCTTTGCTTGAATCTGGCCCCCAACTCTCATCGCCGTTTGTTTGTGTTTCCTGATAGTTCTCTGCTCCCTTTGTTTCATTCACGAACAAGGCATCTCTGACAGGATCGAAAAATGGCCGACGAGACGTTGGACTCTGCCCGACGATCTGGGCCTCCATGATGACCCTGCGTAGCGGGGGGGTGCCAATCGGGTTTGTCGTCTTCGCATAGCTGCCTTCGTCGTGGTCGTGGAAATTTGTTCGTGACGTACTCCGAGTAGACGGATAGATCTTGGCCGGCACGAGAAGTGGAGGCAAGATTTTTTCATCAAAATTGCGTACGCATTGTGATTCTTCTGACCAAGACAAAGGGAGCGGCAGATGTCAAGAATTCCCCCCGTGCTCCATTAACGGCGTATCTCCACTTGTCCGTGGGGATCGCGAACCAGGTAAAATGACGGAGTAGGTGAGGGGTAATGGGCCGGGGTGCTGGCTCTGAGCAAAAACGGACACTGCCAAGGTTGCTTTCGCCGAGCGAGTTTGTTGGTGTGAGCAAAACGATTCTTCGAACAACCTGAAGAGCACGATATTGTTCGAGGGATTCTGGAAGTCTGCCTCCCTGCTGGACGTGAATGGATACCAGCCACCAGAAATCGGAAGGGAATTAATCTTGGGTGATTATGCGCTCACTCAATGACAGTGAGACTTGACTGACTGAGCTGTTGCGGTTGCACGTAGCCTGGTGGCTCACCGGTCGAAAACCGTGGCACCCCTGATTGGGCTTCAGTTGCATCGACCTCCACGTTTTTTCGGGTGAGTGCTTGGTAAAACTGCGGAATCACTGCAGGCTGCAGCTCCTTCGTCTCATATATCATTCTACGACCTGAAGTCTCGGCTTGTCTTATCTCAGTTGTTTGTGCATCGCGAGGAGAAGTGGTGCTCGCTTGCGGGTTGCACTGGCCATGCATGCATGTTCACGAGGAAGTCAGTTTTAGGCGTACACCGCCATAGGCGCAGCGTTGCAAGTTCAATGATGGATGAAATTTATGCATCCCAACGGTCGAATTTACGCCGAAACAAATCTTTAGAGCGAAACAGGACGTACGAGATGGAAGATCTCCGGTCGGCAAGCCTGGACACGAGACCGGGCACTGCTTTGCGCATAAGCTGCAAATAAACAATGGATCCCTGCATTTTCTACTTTCTGTCTCGCCGGTCATTTGTCTCTAATCTCTTCTACCCTTTAAGCCTAGCTACATCTAATTTATAGAGGTTTATACTATATTATAAAAATTCTATTTATACTTTAATAAATACTTACTAAGTATTATAATACTATTTATAATAATTAAAAAAGTTTTAATCTAAGTTTATAAGAATATTATTAATAACTTTGATAGTTTAACGTGGTTCATCAGTCAGCCGGCCGGACCAGTCAGCCGGACGTTTTTTCCCACATCCACAACAACATCTAGTATTTCTCAACCACAACGCATTAAATCAATTATTAGTTGTCGCTATCAGAATCTCCTGATGATTCGA
>NW_026517662.1:0-13068 GCF_026319265.1 Colletotrichum chrysophilum | reverse complement strand
GGCCAACGGGCGGGGGCGGAGGGGGGGGGCGGGGGGGCCGCGCTATGCCCTTCGCGGTCGCCTGGGACGCTGCTGCACCGCAAATGCGCCCCCTTCGCCTCCAAGTTCTCTGCCAGTCTTGCACCACGCATCCCGCCCGCGTTGTCGGGTTCTCACTCTTCCATATCCTCAACTCATCTCGTCTCCCTCTTTCGTCATCTCGCATCCCGGGGTTGGGTGAGGGGCAATGGCAGACTGACAAGATAGACAAGGTCTCTATCGCAGCACTCGGTTGCTCGGCCTCCACCCTGGTCTGAGCGAGGCGCATCATGAAGCAAGCATGAGTAGTAGGTAGGAGGCAATCTGCAAGGCTGCTCCATGCCTCTTTTTCGGCTCGACTCCCGATCACCACGCACTCGCTGCACGAAAGTTCTGCAGAAGAATGCGCAGAATCTGAGAAGAAATGGGACGGCCACCGCACACCACCACCACCACCGCCGCCACTCATCCGAACCCCCTTGGTCCCTGGGCCAATTCTCGAGTCCAGCCGACATGAGACAAACTCTGCGTGTGAGGCCAGTTGGGACGGACACTTTGGGCATGTCGCGACCTGAGCCTGCGCCTGAGCCTGGCCATGAGCCGCCGCGCCTGGTGCTGCTTGGTCCGTGACGTTCATGCCGCCGCACCATGTCGTCCGTCCAATGCTGCAGTATGATCGCCGTCTGGGTTGGCTTCCTCTCTCTTCACCGTTGCTTGGGGCTCCTCCGCGAGCCATGGCTCTCCCAACCCATGGACAGACTCTGACCACCCATGTTCGCATCATCCCATGCGCGTTTACTGGATGGGCCCAGCGCATGCGACTCGGTGGACTGGAGCATCTCATCCCATGAGATGGATCGTTGACGAGGGGGCTGCCCGTCAAGGAGTGTCATCGTCGCAGACCTCCTCGACGTCTCGTCTGCGACACCCCTTCTCGAAGCCCCCAGTCCCAGGCCCATGGCGCCTGCGGTTCAGTCTGTGTCCATCACGGGAAACAATCTCGTCTGACATCGTCCACACCTCACCATCTATATAATCCCATCTGCCCATCCCGTCTGTCAGTCGTTTCTTCTTTCCCTCCTCATCCTGCAAACCAAGCATTCGCCCTACTCTACTCTTCCAATCTTTCAGTTCTGTGAACTTTTTTTACGTTCTCGACACTCTTTCTTGTCTGACAATCCAACTACAAACCGCTAGCCGGTCCTTTCCAATCTTTTTTCTACTAAAAAGTAACTTCTAAAGCTATCTTCGATTCTTTCGATCATCCGGTCTTCCGTTGTCCAAACACTCAAAACCAACACAAACACAAACTCAAAATGTCTTACTCCAGCAAGACCCTCCTCATCTCCGCCCTCCTGGCGGTCGCCGAGGCCCGCTTCGGCCAGGAACAGACCCCCGTCTCCGCCGTCTCCTCCCTCCAGAACGTCGGCAACCCGGGCGAGGCCGCCACCCTCGCCGGCGGCATCCCCGGCGTGCTCCTCGCCGCCGCCAACCCCTGCGACAAGCTCACCCTCGCCGACAAGATCGTCACGCAGCTCGGCGACAGCGCCGAGGTCCTCGACGCCGCCAAGGGCCTCGTCGCCGCCGAGCAGAACTTCAACCCCTTCGTCGTCAGCGTGCCCAACATCTGCGGCGACGCCTCGCTGCCTGCGACCGAGGCCCTCCGCGGCATCGTGCCCCTCGTCGACCCGGCCGTTACCGGCTCGGACACCGAGAACGCCAACTCGGCTACTTCCAAGACTACGCCGTTTGACGCTACGGGTCTGTCTGTTGCGGATGTGATGAAGGCGCAGGGCTTCTCGAACTTTACGACTGCGGGCGCTGCTGGTGGTAATGCCGGTGCTGGTAACAACAACGCCAACAACGGCAATGCCAACAACAACAACAACAACAACAACAACCAGAACAACAACAATGCCAACACCGGAAACAACAACGCCAACACTGGCAACAACAACGCAAACACTGGCAACACCAACGACAACGTTGACTGCGGAAACACAGGCAACGCTAACACCGGAAACACCGCCAACACCGGCAACGCCAGCAACAACACCGCGAACGCCGGCAACAACAACGCCAACACCGGCAACACTGGTAACAACGGCAACGCCAACACCGGAGGAGCCGCCACCGGCGCCGCGGACTTTGGCAAGTGCACGCCCACCATGGACTTCCAGCTCGGCCGCGCCGGCCGCAAGGCCACCGAGGGCACCTTCCTGCCCACCGACCCCCTCGTCGCCCAGGGCCAGCAGGACGCCCTCAACCCCAACATCATCACCAACCGAATCTGCGACCAGCTCATCAACGTCTGCGAGGCCAACGACGCGGCCCACCAGCAGTGCCTCGACGCCAAGGCGCAGATCCTGGCTTCGGGCGACAAGAGCGAGGCTGTTGCGACTACCTTCAACGGCCTCCTCGGCTTCTAAGCGATGTGTCTCATGATGTTGTCACAAAAGATGGAATCTGTCAGGGTTCGCGTCTAGAGGGGTGGTGGTTTCTTTGTTTTCCTATTGTTTCTATTATTCCCATGGTGTTTTATGAATGACTCCTGGAGCATGGCATGGATTTTGTATCATTATCTATCTGATCTGGCGAGACGAGAAAACGGCTAAGACGAAGGAGCTTGGTTCATCCTTTTTTTGGGCTGGGCTTTGGGTGTCTTTTGGCGACGGGTAGCTGGGTGTTCTTGAGTAGGGTGTTTGAATCAATTGGTTTGCCCCGGAATCTTTTCCGAGTCTTTTGTGAATTTGCCTGTGAAGTGATATGAATCTGATGCTTGATCGTGAGGATGACTGGTTGGGAGTCGTCGCGGTTCGCTTCCTCGGCTCAGGGGTCGGCCTGTTTCAAGTCGGCTTCAGAGCTTCGCGACGGGGGGCTTTCCGGGTAAACGGCGCGGTTGAAGGCTTCAATCGGACTTGGTCGGCGATAAGAGATACCATCAATTGGAGTTATCAGAGTCGGAGTTGGTCAAGCACATTCATCATCCAACATCAACGACAGGACTGAAGTCGGTCGTCGGTGAGGCTCGGTCAACACCCACCCGCGCCATCGGTGAAGACAATAAACAAACTTTCAGCGGGGCGCCCGCCAAGCGAGATGAAAGAGACCCGGCTTTTAGCAGACGGCGTCCCCTTCTCAGCGCACGTGTAATTTGTTTGGACGAATGACTCGGGAGGGTCTGTCTATTGTGGCACCCTGATGACCCCTGCGAAGGCTTTGTCTCTCACCGACAATTTGTGAGGTTAAAGCGCTATGTGGGAGGAAAAACGGTAGAAAAACAAAGGCAGAGGAGGGATGCACCAGTGACCGGTCTGTTGTAGAAGACGTCCGCTTTTCTTTTTGCGGCAGCGGCAGAACGAGAGAACTTGACGCGCGGATCTGCGAGATCTCTCTTGTTGCTTGGCTAGATCGCAACGCGCTTGGCGGCGTCAAAAGTCTAAAATTGCCGGCTGGGCGGACGTAGGGCTGGACCAGGGTCTCACTCCCACCCTCACCATGACGAATCCGTCGCGACACCCACATGGCGACGACAAACGCAACTCAGATGAAGCTCACGATGTGCCGACACTTCGAAGCCCCCCAAGAAGCGGCAGCGGCGGCATCCGCTCCTTCCTCCCGCCGCTGAACTTCATCACGCTGCACTACGCCTACTTCATCGGCACCTCCCTCCTCGCCTCGGCCGTCTTCTACGCCTCCTCGAACCCGCGCGGGAGCATCAGCTATGTCGACGCGCTGTTCCTCGTCGTCTCCGCCATCACGGAGGCCGGGCTGAATACAGTCAACCTCAGCCAGATGACCGTCTGGCAGCAGGTCATGCTGTGGCTGCTCATCGTCGTCGGGAGTACGATATGGGTGTCCATCTGGACGGTGCTCGCGCGCAAGCACGTCTTTGAGAAGCGGTTCCGCGAGATTGTTGAGGCGGAGAGGGAGAGGGACCAGATGAGGGAGGGAGAGGGCTGTTTGCCCATCGCTCATGGGTCGGGGAAGAAAGTGGCCGAGGCGAGCGGTGCTGGTGTTGTGGGTGACGGGGTGTCGACGCGTGTTCGCGCTGTGGAGAACCATGTTAGCTGGGAGGCTGAGAACATCACCCGCCGCTCGACGGCTTCTGTCTCGAGCAAGACGAAGCCCTCGCGGCCCTGGCTCTCCATCTTGAGCGCGTCCAAGGAAGGCCGCAACGCGCAGTTCCACTCCCTCACCGCCGCTGAGCGATCCCGCCTCGGCGGCCACGAGTACCGCGCGCTCCGCCTGCTTTCTGTGGTCGTCCCGCTGTATTCCATCCTCTGGCAGGTCCTCGGGGCCGTGGCGCTAGGCGCGTGGATTGCGAAGAATATGCCGACGACGGCGACGTCGAACGGCGCGAATCCGTGGTGGGCGGGGATTTTCTTCGCGATTTCGGCGTTTAATAACTCGGGCATGTCGTTGCTGGATGCGAATGTCGTGCCGTTCCAGCAGGCGTATTTTGTGCTTATTACGATGGGATTGCTTATCTTGGCGGGTAATACGGCGTATCCCCTGTTTTTGAGGTTGATTTTCTGGGCGGCTTTGAAGATGCTGAGACTTACGACGGCAGAGGGTAGTTGTGTGGAGTTGAAGAGTACGCTGGAGTTCATCTTGAAGTACCCGAGGAGGGTGTACACGAACTTGTTTCCTTCAAGGCCGACGTGGTGGCTCTTCTTCATGGTTGTGCTGATCAATGGTATTGATTGGGTTGCGTTCGAGGTGCTGAACATCGGCAACCCTGTCATTGAGGCCATTCCGGTGGGCGCGAGGGTCTTGGATGGCTTGTTCCAGGCACTCGGTAAGCTATCTCCAACTCAAACTTCTTCAGATCTAGACTGACACATCTCAGCTGTTCGCTCCGGCGGCTTCTACCTCATCCCAATCTCCTCCGCCTACCCCGGCCTCCAGGTCCTATACGTCATCATGATGTACATCTCCGTCTACCCCGTCGTAATAACCATGCGCCACTCCAACGTCTACGAAGAACGCTCCCTCGGGATCTACGCCGACGACGAGGAGCAGCACTCCAACCCCTTTCTCCCATCCGAGAAGAAGCACCACACCACCGGCAGCAACGTCGTCGCCGACTTCTTCCGCCAAAACCTCAGCTTCGCCGGCGTCGGCGCCGCACGCCCCGCCGCCGGCCCCCACGGGTACGAGTCCCGGACGAGCTTCGTCAGCCAGCAGATCCGCGGGCAGCTCGCGCACGACCTCTGGCTTCTGACGCTCGCGGTGCTGCTGATTGTGATCATCGAGACGTCGCACTTTCTGGAGGACCCGGTGCACTTTTCGGTGTTTAATGTTGTGTTTGAGGTTGTCTCGGCGTATGGGTGTGTGGGGATATCGGTTGGGTTGCCGAATGATGCGATGAGCTTTGCGGGCGGGTGGCATGCGGGGAGTAAGCTGGTGTTGTGTCTGGTTATGTTGAGGGGACGGCATAGGGGGTTGCCGGTGGCGTTGGATCGCGCGGTGAGGTTGCCTGGGCAGAGGTTGTTGGAGGATGAGGAGGAGGATTGGAGGATGAGGAGGGCGAGGAGTCGGGGCGCTGATAATATGTTCACTTGACTTGTTTTATGGTTCTCAAAAGCCACGCCATAAGCTAGGTCCTCCGCAGCACAAGGTCGACATGATTGATGGTGATAAATAATGTGGAATCAAAAGAGAGTTTTGACGTACGTCATCAAGATTCAAGTCCGTGTGAAAGGATGCAAAATATGCCCCTCGAGGGGATGCGGTCTATCTCTATCAAAGTGGACCAGAACCCAAAGCAGGCTTAAAGATGGATATGCCATAAACCTGAACATGAAACTGCTGTTGGCATTTCTTTGACTTCGCCGAGGCCTTTGATAACGTCCGCGATGCTATTCAGTCCAGACAGAAACGCCGTGTTCATATGTATTGAGTACATGGTCCACAGGAACAACTGCCGTGGAGGGATGAGGTGTATCACTGTTGTCCGGCAAGAACTTCAAGAAATCGAATTCACCAGTATCCTCCAGGAGCGAAAAGTCCGGTGACCAAAAATTAGTATTGGCGGGACTTTCCAATACTTCCGAAGTCGGTTGAACGCTGTGTTCGGAAGCGTCTTGTAGTGCCACACCGTTGAGAGATTCCGATCCTGTATCTGGAACGTTGCATGTGTGCAACGATGCTGACGGAAGGTTGGAGGTTCGACAAAGGCTTGAATCAACGCTCTGATGCGACCCTACGCTGCTTTGCTGTGTGCCGAACACTTTACGATCTGCGATCATAGCAGCAGAAGATCGCGAGGGAGGCCATGGAATGTCAGACCCAAGGGTTGTGTGTGGCACGCTGTTGATGCAAATGCGGCGCTGCAAACTATTGACGTCCGACAAATGCGATATAGGTGGATACGAGAAGCCCATGTCAGGTTGTTCTCTTAAGCAAGCTTCAAGTGCACGTGACCGCTGGGTCAACGGAGCATAATCAGGCGATGGCATATTACTGTCGGAGCTGGAGGGTGGGTCGGGAGACTCGATGTAATCCTGGAGCGTCTCTTCGAAGCTCTTCTTGATGATGGCGTCAAGATCTTGTCGCGAGATACTGGGTAGACTCTCTTTGAGTGAAGATACTAGACGAGGTCTCAAGCGTGAAAATATCATGCGCACCTCATCAGACGCTGTTGATGTTGTCTGCTCAGCATCTGATCGTATTAGCGAGGGTTACTTTGTGTAGGCTGTACTTGTCTTACATGGAGATGAGGGCCTTTCCACATTAGGGAATAATACATCGTACATTGCAAACCATTGCTGTCGAGGCTTCAACTCTTTCACTCTTCGGGTTCGTCCACGAAGCGAGTCCATTTTGTTTTCATCGATGTAACGGGGATCGGTGGTTTTTCGTGACTGGCAGCTTCGTTCTCGTACATGTTCGTCGCGCTTCTCTCTTGTCTCGAACGGATGGCTGCATGTTGGACAACAGAATCGCAGATGACTTCTTGAGATATGCTCTCTATACAGGTTAGCTCGAGCCAGACGGAAGGAGGCATCGACATCATCGTGCAATCTTACTTGACGCGGGGGATGGAACTGAAACCATTTCCTCTGCAGGCACGTGGGAGATCCTTTTCCCAAGGCAAGCACTTAACGAATGGGCAAGAAAACTTCCTGACACAGCCGTCTACTATTCTCCTCTTATCTGATGTCATGTCTGCATCGCTGTCGTGCCGCCGCTTCTCGAGGACAGTACCGTCTGTACAAAGCTGGGGTGTTGGCTGTTGTTCTGAGGCCCTCCTCTGACGCCCATTCAGATGGACTGCCATCTCCGTAGGGACTAGTGCCGTGTGTGTTGAGCCCACAGGTCACGGGACCAGGCGTTCTATCGACGAGTGGAAGGAAAGATGTAGTTACAGCGGGAAGATATGCTACTGATAGAACGAAAGGAGGAGACCGTGAATAAGAGGTAAATTGTGGGTGGTATCAAAAGAGCCGGAAGCCAGAGTCCAGACCAGGCTTGCACACTGAGAGAAAGGATGAAAAAACAAGGAAACAGATTCAGGCTGGAAGAGGGGGAAGGGGTGTGTTGGCAATGCTGGCTCAGCTGGTTGTGTGAGCTGATGCAAGACAGGGTTAAGTGCATGTGACCAGGAGGTGATGGGATGTGACCCGCGTCAACTCCTGAGTGCCTCCCGTCCCCCCCCCCTCCCCCCCCTCCAGAGTATGCAAGCCGAGGAAGAGCATAGAACCCAGAAGAAAGTCGAGTCTGATCGGGCTTGGAGACGTGTCCCTTTTCTCGTTCCCCTTTCCACTGGCTCTCCCCTCGGCTCTTCTTTCCTCCTGGCTCGCCAAGCAACCCGACTGCCGAAAGTCCTCCTGGGCCTCGCAGTGGTTGTGTGGCTCAACTGTTCTTCATTGGCTTGGTCCAGCGAGCCTGCCAGCAAACGCGGAAGAGGAGGGGAGCTTGGCGTCATCTCCCCTGTTCGGTTTCTCCCACAGCCCATCGCAGCTGAGCCACCACATGAGGTAATCCAGGGCATTTACCGTGCCCAAACCAAGAGACAGAAAGCCGGCGAGTTCGTGAGCTGCGCAGAAAATGGACGATTAATTCTAGTCGCCAAAATCTGCTGGAGGTGGTGAGGACTAAGAAGCCGGAACACAGGAGACGGTCTGGCGTTCCAGCATCTTAGTGTCCAAGACCGACCTGCTTCCTGTGCTATTCGGTTATCCCCTGCCGTCTAAAGCTGTCTTTTGATTTTAGATGATTGCAAGGACACAAGAGAGTGTCTTCTTTGGATGTTGGCCACGTTCGGGGGGCCGGGGGTCACCGCTCGCTGTAGAGTGTCCGCTATGTTCGGAGCTGGCCGTGTTTGTCGATCGGGACTGCTAGGAGTCTCGGGGCCTGTGATCATATCCAATCGCCGGTACAACTGACTGCTAGTTCCAAACACACCGGTGAGCTGGCGAGCAACAATACGAAGGGGGGCACCGCACCGTACGTATTCAGAGAGCTCCTTCCCGGGTAGAGTTGCTGATGAAGCGCCCCCGGCGAATGGTGAATGACGTCGGTACCTACTGTTCAACAGCATGGCCACAGATGTATCCATCCAACTGTCCATCCATCCGACAGCATTGCACACGCCGTCCTTACGCAACTCATCTCCCAATTTCCACTCACCGCACCTTTCCTGCCTTCCTTCTCCATCAACACATACGACTGTCGGACAGAAACCGCCAACACAACCGGCAACAACCTCGCCATCCACAGCCCCGCGATCATCCTTTCCATCGTCCACCTCGCCCTCTTCAGACTCTCCTTTGTAACATCATCGTCGCCGGCGGTCTCGTAGTCGACAATCCCGCGGGGTCGAGCCTCCTCACCGCCATCGGCAAGCCTCCCATCACCATCCTGCCCACCGCCGTCCTAGCCATCATTATCCTATCTACCGGCGCCCTATCCATCGGCGCCCTATCCATCGCCGTCGTACCCATCGCCGTCGTACCCATTGCCATCGTGCCCATCGCCATCGTATCCATCGCCAGCTGGTCCATCGTCAGCCTGTTCCTCACCAATTCATTCACCGCCAACCTAAACTTTCGTAAACTCCTGGCTTCAAGGGAGTAAGCACCGAACAACCAGTACCGCCGGCATTCAGTGCAGGTAAACAAATAGAACGGAATCAATAGTAAGTGAGATTCTTACCACTAGTTATACCGTACCCCCGACCTACTTCTTGTGTCCTCGGCGCGATGGATGATTGAAGGGTTGTCATTGGGCTTGAGAGTCAGATTAACCGCCGGTGGGTGTCGACTGAGAGAGTGGATAGATGCCCACTTCAGCGTTTTGAACGTCTCCTATCGTAAAGAATAACTTACTGAAATGCTGCTAACGTTAACGTAGTAGACAGCTCTCAATTACCAACACCGACCCCAACGACGCATAAATCATGCATCACTTCAACCCCTGGACCCTTGTTCGTAACGGCCTAAATTATGAGCAACGCGGCGGAAGTGACGTTCTACTTGCCCCGAAGGTCTTTGCGCAGGTTCATCTACTCACTTTTGGCTATGGTGCGCAGCCGTCTACGCCCGTCAACCAGTTCCACCTGGTCTTTCTGGTCATTAGCATCGAGGCCGAAATCATCCTGGGGGTGCTAGAGAGGGCTACACGGGGGAGTATTAGCATCATGCTGTTGGGACCACTTGTGTTCTTACTTTCCGGAATTCCTCTCTTCACATTTCTTGCTTTGCGTGGGGACCCACAGGTCTCTTTATTCAGACAAGTCATGCTGCCTTGTATCTTTGCAGCTATGGGTTTTGCGTCCTCTCACCACCAGGGCCACAGAGCAAGGATCCACGTGCGTCTAGGCCAAGTCGTGAGCAGTACGTCGTACGACATAGCTCTTTGGATGATCATGACGGACGTCGACGAGAGAATCTTCAGCAATGCGATGCAAACAATGTATCTATTGGGACTTTACATACTC
This sequence comes from Colletotrichum chrysophilum, assembly GCF_026319265.1. Lineage (NCBI taxonomy): Eukaryota > Fungi > Ascomycota > Sordariomycetes > Glomerellales > Glomerellaceae > Colletotrichum > Colletotrichum chrysophilum. Next base: position 3,104 of record NW_026517662.1, on the reverse strand, counting down.
GGCTATATCCTCCCTTACAAAGCCGCTCGGACTACCCTCCTGGCCGTTGCCATGACCTTCGGAAGCTCTCCTGGATTGGTATGTGCCTGCCTGGTGGATTCGAAGGATGTTGCTAACTGCTGCTCACCACCAGTTGCAGATCTGTTCAGATACTCATGGCGTGGTTAGAAGGAGCCTTGCTCCAGGTTCAGCTCTCTCGCCAGCTCCTGGTAAGTCAACCACACAAAGCCCTTGCGTCTCGTCCATCACGTCACGTTGAGTTGAAGCGTGATCAAGGAGTGGAAGTTGGATTGTTCTTGTCGACTATTGTGATGCGGGAATGATACACTTTTTCTGTACCTGTTAACACAATGGATGGGAAAGTCGATATCAACGCCAGGGTCATATTGAACTCAGAAACCGCAAACTGGATTCTCTCGGACGAACCAATGCTAACTACCGCCACAGACGCACCGCAGACCGCTTGGTCCAGATCTGATATCATTGCCATCTTCGGGGCGATTGGAGGAAGCGTGTTCAGTCCTATCCTTGGGGCTGTGCTGGGGTATGCTCTCCTGAAAATCGCACCGCCTCGTCTTCGCCGCTGGGCGCGAAAGACCTGGTTGGCCTGGAGAAACCAAGACCAGGAGACTGTGTCTGAGGGGGCAGCAGTCAACCAAGTTGAGACGACTGAAAATTCTTTCGAAGAAGCCTCGGCCATGGAAAGAGGTCTTCTCCGAGATGAGAACACTGAACGCGCTTACGCCAATGCCTTGAGCGCGCCTGTTTGCAACTCTACGGACTCATTCCTTACGGCATTCGAAGAGCAACCTGAAGAGATGCAGGAAGTGGAACCAAATGACATCGTTGAAATCGAAAAAGAGCCTCTGGCCATGCCACGTTCTCCCCCAATGGCCCATCTTCCACCCCATGATTGAGGCAATCTGGGTGTAAGCTTCAGATGCTGGGAGCGATTTGGCATTCTGAGAGGTTTACCCTTTCGGCCAAGATATCTTCATGAATCCAGCAGTTCACCGGCTGTGATATTCTAGGAGCTCCTGCTCCTGCTCGATCGTGTGCGTTCGGCTCGTTGGAGGCTCATTTTCATATTGGGAGAAGGATAATGTTCGTTTTCATGCCGGGAGAAGGGTGGAGGTTTTCGAGGGCCTTTTGAAGGCCAGGCGATAATGAGTTGGTGGAAAAGGAAGGAGTGTCTATCAGAGAATACGAAGTACCATGCCAATTTGAAGTGTCTTTCGTCCGTTCCATCGCATCATCTTATAAAGTCTTGAACGAGCAGTCTCCAACTTCTTGAGGTCTTCAGGAAGGCGAGATTACTTCATTGGCTGTTGTGTGGGTGGCGCCAGGAAGACCCACTTTCAAACATTAGCGCGGAAAACGGGGGAACATAGTTGGCTTATCGCATTGCGATTTCCTCGACTGCGATTCCAACCTCGCGATTTCCCTGGAACGTGTTTTGAATGCGGATCTCGGCAATCTTTGCAAGCATACCTAGTAAATTTTAGAAAATTTATAAAGATTGTCAGCCTCTCAGACCGTTCTCGCAAGGATCCATGGATGTCTCGTTGCAAGCTTTCTCCTAAGCACTGACCCGATGTTCAATATTGGCGCGTAGTAATTATTCAGCTGTCCGTCGCTTATTGAGCCAACGTCTAGTAAGCCTTGCGATGTCATGGTGACATGTCAGGTTGCACGTAAGAATTGGGTCATGCGTTTCCACGTGTGACAGCCCCACGCATTTAAGGCTGCAAGAAGGTGTCAAATCATCCCTTCCCACATGTGAACACGACCTCTACAGCCATTATGACTCGGACAGTAAGATGCCCTCGACATGGAAATCAGGCGAGCAGTAGAATCGCTGTTATGCCTATCATATTACTTCATAGAACGTTTCAACACTGGCGTCAAATCAAATATCTATTGGAGGGTTTGATCCCAACAACCCACTGCCCCGCCTATGACGTGTCTGTCTTTCCCGTCTCCTGGGCTTTCTAACCGGTAAACGTATGTAAAAGTGTGCGTGGTCATGGGACCAGTAGAAGTCTCACCACTGGCACCCTCGGCACGAAGAGGATGACCACATCAGCAACAAACGCAAGGAATCAGTGGAACGGGCTTAGTACGTCTCATAACCAGCGTGGTATCAGCGTTCCTAAGTACTCATCCTCCTTTTGTCTGATATTTGATCCCTTATCCTGTGCTATCCATCGCTTTCCCATCCACCGTGGGTTTCAGCGAAGCAGGAAACGTCATGGGCAAGAACCTATCCCTACTGTAAGAAAGATTGTGAATGGGGTGATCGGAACGAAATTTCCCAGCTATCCCTTTTCCCATTTCCCTTCTTGATGGGGAAAGCGTGATGGGACTCGGAGCTCTCTGATCCAACTCGAAGTCGAGAGGGTAATACTGGCTGGAGTCCGCCGCGAGTGAAGTTAGCACATCACGAACCACTGCTATCGAGGTTCTGCAGTATTTAATTGAGTACCAAATGTCGCTCCAGGTTTATATACCTTCCATCACGTAACATTCACAGGGTGACTCAAATTGAATGCGACAAGACTATATGACCGTCATCGATCTACGGAGGAACCCTACATAGAGTTCAGGTGAAGATCTTACAGCACGAAATGGGATGCTTTGGTGCTTTGGCGAGGAATCAAATGGTCCTTCCTAGACTTGAAGTCTTCGTTTACATACACGAACACCAAACTGTTCTGTTGCTTGATGCCATGAAGGTAACTCTGTCGTACGTTTCTGAAGATGCGAGTAATACCAGACGCCCTGATCGAGACCTCTAGTTTGCATACAAAACGAAGTCTATCAAAAGTCGCTTCGTTCACAGGTACCTTTGAAGTCTATGTGCCTACGATTGAGTCCGAAAGCTTAAGACAATAAATACATGTATGCTAGTATTTCCATCTTCCCAACAGACTGTTGCGCTGTAAGCAACTCATGCTGAGAGATTTAGTGTTACGACCCGTTATGCATGGATAACAGTTAACCGACCCACTTGGGCGTCGGGCGGCTAGGACAGGACATTTGTACTGCAGGATCACGGGAACAACAGGGACTCACTCGGAACGGAAGAACTATAGTACAAGTCA
>NW_026517661.1:0-13601 GCF_026319265.1 Colletotrichum chrysophilum | reverse complement strand
TAAGATTATTGCTTGGTTTGATTGCTTAGGTAGCTAAGTTTAATTGAGCTTCTTTATTAGCTGATGACATGGTTGTGTGTAGCGTAATGTAGATGTAAATGTAGGAGATAGGTGTGTTGCGGTCGGGTGATCGCTTCGCTTATCAACCACGTTAATTATAAATTTACTAATAGAAATTATAGTATAATATTAATTAGCTAAGCTATAATAAGGACCTTAAATAATATAATATAGAGGCCTTTAAGTATACTTTAGTAGTATTATAAGCTTTTTATAACGTATACTTAGCTACTAAAAGTTTATTAAAGAACTTATAATTATAGCTAAATACTATTATAGTAGATAAAAAGCCCCCTATATAAGATAATAATAATATAGTTATAGAGGCCTAATATATATAAGGGGAATAGTAATAATAGTATATAATATATATAAACTTAAAGTATAAATATCTTATATATGTGTAGATATACGCCTAGAATAGGCTATATATTACTACCTAGAGAAAAAGCTAGCACTTACTTAAAAAATTATTAAGAAAAAAGAAACAAGAGATAGCTAAAAGGCTGCTAGACGCCCCTTTATATCTATTCTACAGCCTAAAGCTATAGGTATATATAACCCTATATATATAAGATAATAATAATAATGATAAGATATAATACCTATAAGCTTTAAGTATATAAATCCTATATACTGCTGCTTATATATATATATATATATATATATATACTTACTAACTTTAGCTATTATGCGCTAGATTTACTTATTTTATTATATATAAAAAGAAAAGGAGGCTTATAAGGCAGAGGATTTTTTGCTTTTATATATATAATAAGTAGTTTCTATAGATAGAAACCTATAGCGTTAGCGCTATACCTATCTTAGAGCGCGTTATATAGTTAGGTATATAACTAGTAGTAAGCACGGTAAGCATGCTTATAGAGCCTTAATACGCCTATACCTCTACTTCTAACTTTTCCCTTCTATAACTTAATATTAATTAATTTGGGTTAGCATTTATTATATATTAGCTATATTTTATAAGCTTGTCGTTATACTTATTAAAAAAGGATATATATTTATAGTTATAAAATATATATTCTTAAGGGAGACAGAACAAGAAACATGAAGAGAAAAAGGTTTAAAATAGTTTTATATAACTATATTAAATATTTTATAAAATATACACTTAATATATATAATCCCTATAAGATTTAGATTTTAATTTTTAGGAGAGTAATTATGTTATAAAATATTACTTTTAATAAATATAAATTCTTTTTAAAAAAAGGTATTAAAAAAGCTTAAAACTTATAATTATAAACGCTATAATTAACAGAATAGAGGAATTATTTTTAGTTTCTAATATATTGATAAGTTTTAATGTTTTAGGTAAAGATAATTTTATAATTAATAGAAGAATTATAATATAATAATTATTATAAAGTATAGGAAATAAAAAGATTATACTTGAAAATATTTAATATAGCTTTCTTATTTTTAAATAATTTACTAGATTTAATAGCTAAATATTCAAAAATAACTTTTTAACTAAACGTTAAATTCTTCAAGTAATAAAAGTTTTAAAAGTAATATTATTATTATTACTCTAAACTCTTGAGAAGAGTTAGAATTTATTAATAAAATAAAGTTCTTATTAAAAATATGAAAAGCTTTAAAGTAATAAATATAAAAGGTTTTTATAAAGATTTATTTCTTTTTAAAAATTAACTTAATTTTAAACCCTTCTTCTTAAAATAAATTTTTATTTATAACTTTAATATAGATAAATATTTTATGAATATAAAAACTTAAATTATTATAAAATAAAACTTCTCATTAAAAACTTGAAACATATTTATATTATAATTTTTATTTTATAAGCTTTTTAAGTTATAATAATAGTTACTATGAAATTTAATTATACAATGTATTAATATAATATTATTAATATAGTTTTAAATATAAAGATACTAAAAAGAGAAGATCTAATTATTTATAAAATATTATAAAGTAATAAAAACCTAATCAAATAATGAAATTTCTTTATTAGAAATATTATTAACCTAAATAAAGCTTTATATAAACTTTAAAATATATCCTTCTTACAATATAAACAATCTAGCTTTATTTTTAAAAAACTTAATTTATAAAGTTTTAAAAAAACCTTTACTTTTTTTAAAGTTCTAACTAAAAAGTTATAATTATATTTAATATTAATAATTGTTTTATTTTATTTAATAAAAATAATAAAAATAAAGTTTATAAAGTCATTAATAAAATTAAAAAAGTAATTAAAAAATTAAAAAATAAAAAAAAACTTAAATAATATTCAAGAATAAAAGTTATAAAAAATTAAAAAGTTTAAAAGATTGTTTTAATTTATAATTTATATATTAAGAAAGTTATTTAGAAGTTTAATTTGTAAAATAGAACTTATTTATCAACTCCTCTTTTTTAAATAAAACTAAACAAAAATAAAAAATAAAAAATATTAAGAGAAGTTAAAACTTTTGAAGACATAGTTAAATTAATACTTTACATAGCTATATTTATAAAACTAAGTATTATATTTATTATGATACTTTTATTTTGATTCTTTATAAATTTATTTCAGAAATATCTAGTTATTATAAAATATATTATAAGATATTTATATAAAACTTAATATTTTATAATTTACTTTAACATCTTAAGAAGTAAACTTATGAGTATTTAAATCTTATCCATAGCTATAGATATTTTATTTATAGATAATAAAGTAATGTATTAATATTGATGAAAATATTTAATAATATTATTTAAAAGATTAATTTAATAGAAAGTAACTAAATAAACAATAGTTGTAATATTAACTACTAAAATAAACCTTTTTAGCTTAATAGAAAAAAAGACTAATGGCTTTTTAGAAGTTATTTAAAAATATTAAACTTAAGCTTAATAATATATAAAATATTTATTATAATAACTTATAAATAATTAAATTTATCATAAATAAAGAGAAACGAATAAATATTTATTTAAATATATCAATATTTATAATATATAGTTAAAATAAAAATATTAAAAACAAGTTTTTAAATTATCTATATATTAATAAGTAAAATACTTATAGATAAACTAATAAGAAACCTCTTATAAGTAAAGTTTAAATATTTTTATTTATTTTTATACGTTATAGATATAATATAAATTTAGAATTATAACAAATTTATAAGAAAGATAAAATAAAATAGAATTTCTCTTATGATATATAAAACTTAGAAGAAAACTATTTATAAACGTACAATATCTTTTATAAAATAAAAACTACATAGCTTTTAAATTAAAATAGATTAATCATTAAAATTATTATTTTTATAAGAACTTAATATATCTTAGTATAAAATATTAAGAATATAAATAATTCTCTTAGGATCTTGATTAAATAGCTTAATAATATTTGTATTTTTTTAATATCTTTAATAATAATATTATACTTATTAGAAATTAAAAACTATCTTCTGAAACAGTTTTCTAATTATTTATAAATATTTAATATATTTTATTAAGATAGGTTATAAAATTTAAAGGTCTAATATAATATATAAATAAATCTCTAAAAAGTAATAATTTTGAAGTTTATAAAGCTAAACAAAATAGAAGTTTTATCTTAAAAAACTAAAAGAAACGTATTAATTTAAAAAATAATTAAAATAATTCTTAAATAGTAAGAAAAGTATTTTTAGTAATAAAAATCAAAAAAATATAAACCAATTTATAAAAAGCTAAATATTTCTAAAAGGAACTCATATAAAGTTTCTTAATAAATATTATGAAAACTAAACTTTATTCTTAAAATTATTTAAAAAAAGCTTTTTATTAGATAAAGATAATAATAAGAATAATATTTATAAAAAGAGAAATAACTTTAGAAACATAATTAATATATTTATTTAAAATAGCTTATTAATATATAATAAAAAGAGAGTATTTTTTTATTCTTAAATAAATTATGAATTGAAATAATCTCTTCAAAAAGCTAAGAAATAAATTATCTATAAAATAACTTAATATTTAAAAAGTTAATAAATAAGAAAGTAGTTTTATAAGATATTAAACAAAATGAAAACTTAATAGTTATTTAATTTATAAATATTTCTTTTATTTTTATGAAATATAAAAATACAATAAATTTATAAAAAGTAATAATTTTAAAAGTTTTTATTTTCTTTTTATAAATCTTTTTTAGTTATATTATTTATGATAAACTACTATATAATAAAAATTTATAAATGATACGATAATTTTGAATTTTTATAGTTTTATAATATTCAAATAAAAATAAACTAGCTTTATATTTCTATTGAATATCTTATTGAATATTACATTCCTTTTTACAAATATTATTACTTATTAGTTAGAAATAGTTTGATAAATAAGAATAAGATATATATTTCTTCAAATATTAGGTTTGAAATAAATATAAATCTTATTATACTTTATTATAATGATATTTAACTTATTATGTTTTTAGAATTCTTTAAATAAAATAATCATATATTTATTATAGCTAATATGGAGATATTAATTATAATATCTTAAATCAGAAAACTATTTATAAAAATAAAGTTCTTTATTATAAAAGCTATTAATAATATATTTAAAATACTTTACTTTATTATCTTTATTAATTTTATCATTATATTTATTATTATTAAAAATAGTAATATCAATTTTTAAGAAGTATTAATTTATAAAAAAAAAGAATTAAAAGGATATATTATTTTTCTTATTATACTAAATAGAAATAATATTATTACTATTATCTTAATAAGATTTAGTTTTAATAAAAATATACAAAACCTATTTTAAAGAAATATTAATAAGACATTTTAATAAAAAATAAGAAAATATACTTATAATATTTATAGAAAGTTTATTATTATTATTATTATTATTATTATTAAAAGAGTTATTATTTTCTTAGGTTTTAACTAATTGATTTTAGTTTATAAATAAAAACTTTAGTTAATATTTTAACTTAAGAGAAAAAGTAATATTAATTTTAGATCATTTATAAACTTTAAGAATTATAGAAATATTATAATTTTTAGTTATAAAAAAAATTAATAGTAATAAAGAAATCTCTTTTTTATTTTTAAGTGTTTTATTAATAAAAATAAGCTATGTATAAGAAGATTTTACTCTTATACTCTATTTATAAATAAGTTGTATAATAGTTAAATCTTTAAGAACACAAATAAGATTTCTAGAAAGTTTATTACAAATAGTTTTAAAAATATATTAATAAAAGTATGAATATAAATAAATAGATATAAAATAGGTTTTATAAACTTCTTTAATAAACTTAAAAGCTATAATAAAAACTTATAAATAATAATAACATAAAGCAAAATAAAAAATACTTATTAAAATTTTTAAGAGATTTCTAAATGATATTAACTATATAAATAACTTAGTTTTTTTTTAAAAAAAGTATTTTATTTAGTTTATAGTTAGAGATAATACTTATAAATCAAAACATAAGCTATTTTAAATAGCTATTAAATAATAACTTATAAATATTATTTAACATAATATATAAAATTATAAATATTATAATATTATTATAAATAAACAAATTAAATCTTATAAAAATATAAGAAATTATATTAAAAAAAAGACAAATCTTAGATATATTTTAAGAAAAACCATCTATTTTATCTACTTTTTAATTAGTTAACTACTTTTGGTTATAAATATAAATATATAAATTAATATAGTTTATATACTTATAAAGCCAACTAGATATATTATAAATTAAAGAAGTTTATTGAAATCCTTTTTTTTAACTATACTATAAAAAATAAGCTTCTAAGTTACTTATTCTTAAGAAAGCGCTTTTCATTTTATATATATAATTAGTCTTTATACAATACTTTAGTTTATATATGTTTTATATATATATAAGGTATTTTTAGCTATTCTTATAATTAAACAGATATATAATACTTTATTTTATAATATATCTTCTATTCAATATAGGTTTCTTAATAAACTTTATTAAGGGAGTAAGTTATATAACTAATGTAAGCTTTGTAAACTTATAATTTAAAGATACTTAAGAGGGTAACTTACTCTTAAGTAATATATACCTTTTTATAAACTCTTTAGTCTCTTCTAACTGGTAGTAGCTCTTAGTATAGAGGAGTTTATGTTGAAATATATTTTTATGTATAAAAAGTTTAAAATGAATATTAGTTTATAATTATTTCTTAGAAATATTAATATCTAATTAAGTAGATATATTAGTAAGATTTAGAATAAGGAAATTAAAATTCTTTTTTAAATATCACATTTCTTAATATATTTTGTTTTATAAATATAAACTTATTTATAATTATTTTAATTCATTTTTATTATATATTTATTTTAGTATGAGCTATTTAAAAATTATAAATATTATCCAATTATTAATAATAAGTAGGGTTAGTAAACTAATTACTTAGTATTTAGTTAACTAACTACTTAGACTAGTCTAGTTAGACTTAAGTTACTTAATTTAGCTAACTTAACTTAACTAGCCTAGTCCTAGTTAACTAGTTAGAACTAGTTAAGTTGGTATATAGATTCAGTAGAATATTATTTTATTAATTAATTATTTAATTATAATAAGGATACAATATAGTATGTATATTACCTATTAATATTGAAATGTAATAACTATTACGTAATAGTTCTTATATATAACAGCTATAAATATAACTATATTAATACATAAGGTTAATTTATTACTTAGTTAAACTAGTTAGTTAGACAAACTAGTCTAACTAGTTAGTTAACTACTTTCGTTAAGTTAAGTTACTTAATTTAGCTAACTTAACTTAACTAGCTTAGTCTTAGTTAGCCTATCAACTTAAATTAACTTAACTAAATCCTACCCGTAATAATAACTTCTTAAAAGTAATTCATTTATAATTTTGAACTTATATAGAAATAAAATTTATTTTTAATATTTATAAATTAGATATTTTAGATAAAATACTTTTGAGTATTTAGTTAAAATTATTCCAAAAGTAGAGATTAAAAATTTAATTTATTAAAAAAATAAAAATTATTTATTGTTTATATATAATAAGTTATTTTATAAAGATTATTTAAATTTAAAAATAAATATTTGTATTAATATATCTTTTAAGATTTATTGAACTATTTGAAAGCTTATTTAGAAGTTTTATAACTTTTTATAATTAATAATAAATACATGAAAAAGCTTTTTAAGTTTTATTCTAGTAATAAACTTATTACAGTGTCTTTGAAATATTATAGATTTTTAAGAATTAGGTTTTTGACTAGAAAAGACTTTGTATATATAATATAAAATGAAATATCAATATATTTATTATTATGATTTAAAAAAAACAAATATTAATAATAAATCTAAAAACATAATATTTTTATTAAGCTTTTCTTTCCTTATATAAAATAACTATCTAATAAAAAAGAGAGAATTAAAGAAAAGTAGTTATATAAAATATACAAGTATTAGATTCAATAGTAGTTCTAGTTAAAGTATAAATTAAAGTAATATTTATAAGTGTTTTTGTATATAATATAAGTTTATGTATCTTTGTAAACTAAACATATTTTAATATATTAAAAGTAAAATATCTTATAAAATATTTTAATACATAAGTATTAATTTATAATATATTATAAACCTTCAAACCTTATTTTTGTGAGAAATAAATATATATTTATAGTTATAAAAATATAGTTTCAAAGAAGATAAGAGATACAAACAGAAATAAGTTTAAAATAATTTTATATAGCTATATTAAATATTTCATGAAATATATATTTAATATATATTACGTCTATAAGGTTTAGATTTTAATATTTAAAAAAGTGATTATTTTATAAAGTATTTTACTTAATATAAAAAAGATTTCTTTAAAATAAAATATTGGAAGAAATATAAAACTTATAGTTATAAGATTTATAATAAGAGAGATAAAGAAATTACTTTTAGCTGTTATTATATTTGTGGATTTTAATATTTAAATTAAAATTAATCTTAGAATTAATAAAAAGATTATAATATAATAATATTTATAAAATAAATAGAAGAAAGAAATTATATTTGAAAGTACTTAATATATCTTCTTTATTTTCCAATATTATTTAAACTTAATATTAAATTATTTGAAAATATGGGTTTAAATAAACTTTATAACTTTTAAATAATAAGACTTTTCAAACAAATATTAATATTATTATTTTAAAATCTTACAAATAGCTAAATGTTTCAATAAAATAAAGTTTTTATTAAAGATATATAAAACTTAAAATTAATCGAAATATATAGTTTTTATAAAAAGAATTGTTTTAAATATTTATTTATTTTTGAGTATATATAAAAAAGAACTTTTAAATTAAAATAAATATATTTCTATATAAACAATATTTATATTTAAATTTATTTTTATTTCAAAAATAGTTTTGAAATTAAACTTGAAAATATATTTATTATATATTCTAATATTATTATTAATATAATAAATAAAAACTTTATATTTAATAAATGAAATTCAAATTAATTCTTTATAATTTTGTATTAGAGAAATAAAAAGCTATAAAAGAAAATAAAAGATTTTATTATATATTTTATAGTTTAATAAAGATTGAATTAGATAAACTTCTGAAAAAATAGTATTTATAAAAGATTAATATTAAAACCTCTTTTTAACTCTTTTTTATAATTTAATAAAACATATTGCGTTTAATTACTATTATTTTTAAAGACTTAGAAAGAGATTCAAAAGCTTTTTAAATAGTTTTAAAAATTATTTATTATTATATATTATATATAAAAGATTTAAAAGAATTATTAGTTCTAAAAATGGAAAGTTCTAAATTATTTAAAAATGTGTTTAAAACCTTTATTCTTGAAACAAGTTTATGTTTATAAATTTAATATAATTAAACATTATATAAATATAGATACCTAAACTATTATAAAAAGAGATTTCTTATTAAGGAATCTTAAAAGTATTTATATTATAGCTTTTATTTTAGAAACCTTGAAAATTATAACAATAATTGTTATATAATTTAATTATAAAATATATAAAGATAATATTGTTAGTACATTTTGAAATATAAAGATAATAAAGAAAATAGTTAGTTATTTATAAAATATTATAAGATATTAAGAAATTTATAAAGTGTTTAGATTTATCTATTAAATATACTATTTAACTAAATAAAGTTCTATATGAATTTTAAAATATATTGCTTCTATAGTATAAAATATTTAGCTTTATTTTTTCACGATTTAATTTATAAAACTTAAAAACAAATTTTTATTATTTTTGAATTCAACTTAAAAATAATGGTTATAATTATTTCCTAGATTAAAAACTTTTTTATTTTATTTTATGAATATAATAGATATAAGACTTAAGAGGTCATTAATAAAATTAAAAAAAAAGTATATAAAATTAAAGAATTAAAAAAACATTGAGTAATATTTTAAAATAAACATTATAAAATATTAAAGAATTTATAAAATCTTTTTCGTTTATAATTTATATATTGTGAAAGTTATTAAGAAGTTTCATTTATAAAATATGATTTATTTATCATACTTCTTTTTTAAATAAAATTAAAACAAAGTAAAAGATAAATTATATTATAAACATTTAAAAAATTTAAAAAATACCTAGATTAATATTTTATATAGCTATATTTATAGACATAAATATTATTTTTAGAGTAATATTTTTGGTTTTATTTCTTATTAATATATTTTAAAATTAATAGGTTATTATTAAACATAATATGTAATATATGTATAAAACTTAATATTTTATAATTTATTTTAATATTTCAGAAAATACATTTATAAATATTTAAATTTTATTTATAGCTATAAACATGTTATTTATAATAAAATAGCATATTAATCTTTGTAAAGATATTTTATAATATTATTTAAATAGTTAATTTGATAAAATACAATTAGATTAATAATAATTATAATATTAATTATCAAAAGAAAACCTTTAAGTTCAATAGAAATAATAAAAAAGATAATAGCTTTCTCAACATTATTTAAAAATATTAAATTTAAACTTAATATCATATAAACCATTTATTATAATAATTACTAAATATTTAGATTTATTATAAATAAAAAAGAGAGAATAAATACTTATTTAAAATACATCAATATTTATAATATATAATTAAAATACAAATATTAAATTAAAAGTCTTTAGATTATTTATATATCAATAGATAAAAGATTAATAAATAGATTTATAAAAAGCTTTTTATAAATAGACTATAAATATTTTTACTTATTTTTAATTTTAAATCTTATAAATAAAATATATATAATATTATGTTTTTGAAAATATAAAAAATAAATTAATTCCTCTTACTTAGTATAAAACTTAATAAAAAAGTATAAAAACTCAAATTAAGTTTATAAAATCTAAGGTTAATAAGTTTTAAAACTAAAAATAGAAACCTATAAACTAAATTAATATTATCTTATAAAATAGCTTATTATATAAAGATATTAATACTTTTTTAAGCTTTATAAAGATAATATTAATAATATTTATATTATTAATTAATACATAAGTGAAATATATAAAAAGGTTTTTAAAAAAGTTGAAGTTTATAAAAAGTATAGATTTTATAAAATTAACTTTAATAAAACATAAGTTATATATATTATACTTATTATAAAAACCTTATGTAAAGTTTTAAATAGTAATATCTTTTATAATAATAAAATTATTTTAAAAACGAAATATATTTTTATAAATAAAACATATAACTATAATAAGTATATAATTATTCTATTTAAAATCTCTTAAAAAGGTAACAAATTAAATATTATTATATAAAATGTAATATTGTTTATATTTATATTAAAATTAATACTTTAAGAGATATATATTTTATTTCTATTTATAAAAGTATTTTTTAGTTAATAAGTAATAATACTTTTGAAAAATTTATAATATTTAATAAGATATTTAATAGAAATATAAAGTTATTTTACTTCTATTTAAATATTAGAAAACTATAAAGGTTTAAAATTATCTTATTATCTATATATATCTTATTATCTATAAATATCTTATTATATAATAGCTTATTATAAATAATTTAGTTAAAAAGAAGATTTAAAAAGGAAAAGAAATATTTTTAAATTATTATTTTTTATAAACTTATGATATCTCTATTTTTTACAGAAGTTAAAATAAAGCTTTTAAGCTTAATATCTATTAAGTTTCCTCCCTTTTGTTTCCAATCTTTCTCGTCTATCCCTGACCTCTCCTCTTATCTGTTCCTGACGACCTCTATCTGGATTAACGATAAATACTTCTCTTCCATCTGTAACGTTTTCTTTCCATTTCATTCTCACCGTTCCCTCCGCTCTATCTCTACCCTTTTCCTCCTATCTATCCCTAACCTTTCCCCTCTATTTATCTCCTCTCCTGTCCTCTTTATATTGAATTGTGACTGTTTCCTTCTGCTCTCACCCTTAACCCCAAAAAAACCCTAACCTTTTGACTCTCATCTTTCTTATGAATCCCTATCCTTTCTCTCTGCCCTATCCCTAACCTTTCTTCCCCATTTGTCCCTTCCCTATACTCCTCTCCTCTTCATATTGAATTATAACCCTAACCCTTCTGCTCCCTCACTCTATTCTTATAACCCGGACCTTTTGTTTCTAATCTTCCTTGTCTATCCCTGACCCTTCCCTCTTATCTGTTCCTGACTACCTCCTCCTGCTCTGACCTTGACCCTTTTCTTTTATCTATTTCTACCTACTCCTCCAATAATAACTCTAACCTTCCCTTTCTGTCCGTGTTAAATGTGAACTTACGAATAAACGACCGCAACGAGGCGTGGGTGGGCAAGGGGAAGGGGTGGACCGCACGGCGCATCGCAGAGTCGGAGGCACGGCGGCGGGCGTGGTTGGACCCGGCGCGAGGGGCGGCGGCAGCAGCAGCAGCAGCAGGAGAGGCGGAGGAGGCCACGTCCAACCACAGTAATAGTCACCACCCGTACCGCGAGAGAACAGTGCAGGCATACAGACAGGCGTAGGAATCGTTCCGGCAGGGGTTGTGGAAGTTGATGCACATGGTGGCAGGGTAGCCGGCGCGGGCGCCCGAGTTAGCAGGCATCAGACACCGTAACACGGCCAACGGCGGGGTCAGGAACGTGTTCGCACACGACGGTATGATATGTTTCGTCACGTCGTACTACAAGAATTGGCGCTAGACGGGGACGGCTAAGGTGATACACCGGTATTTGCCGCGCGAGGTCGGCGAGTTATTAGTGTGGTATTTATGGTTAGTGTTGCCGTTTTAGCAGCAGGTAGGAGGCATCATCCATTAGACGGACCGGAAGAGCGCATTTTTATGGGCGGACGACGTGGTTATAAGTGGCAGGGCAGCAGGCGACGACGACGCCCGTAACAACCCCGAGGACGACGACGCCCGTGACAACACCGCCACAGACGAGAGCACCCCCGCCACCCCCAGCCGGGCCCCATGGACGGACGAACGGTTGTGGACGTCAGACAAGGCAAGGCGGATCATGCAATAGCACAGCGAGCGGTTAGTCGGCAGCAAGATCAACATCAGCGGGTGGCGGCACATGGCCGTCGCCATCGCCAACCGGTATTTGAACGAGGCGTTCGGGCGGGCAGACGACAGAAACAACGACAACGACGATAACGACGACGACGATGTCGGGGTCGAGGATAGCGTATTGGATTTGCAGGCCTGGCACGGCACGCACGTGGCGGGGATGATATACGGGCGGTTATACCAGGAGGCACCGTTCAGCACGGCGGCGTTACGGGACAGGTTCCGGGCCGTCAGCCGGCAGTGGCACCGGTTGTTGGGGTTCGGGGCGGAGGACCGGGGCGGCGGGGCACCCACCAAGCGGCGGCGGACGACGACGACGGCGGCGGACGAGGAGTTCGAGAGGCAGCGGCGGCGGCGGTTCACGCGGTTGCAGTTGGTCAACGCCGGCGGGCAGTTGCGGCAGATGATGGGGGACCCGCAGGCGGCGTTCTGCGGCCAGCAGGAGCGGGTGATCCCGTCGATCATGCGCGGGGACGACCCAATCGTGCAGGTGACGGGCACGGGCGGCGGCAAGAGTTTGTCGTTTATGTTGCCGGCGTATTGCGCACCGGACGGGGTGACGATCGTCGTGACGCCGTTGGTGGCGTTACGCACCGACATGGACGCGCGGTGTTCGAGGTCGGGGTTAGCGTCGACGACGTGGCGCGGCGGCGGGCGGGCCAACACGACGGCAGCAACGGTGGTGTTCGTGACGCCCGAGTCAGCCGTCACGCAGGGATTCCGGGATTTCGTCGGGTGGTTGCAGCGGCGGCAGCAGTTGGACCGGGTATTATGGACGAGTGCCACGTCGTGTTAGACGGGTCGAGGGGGTTCCGGCCGGCGTTGCGGGGGTTGGGGCGGACGGTGCAGGAGTTCGGGGCGCAGTTGGTGTGTTTGACGGCGACGTTGCCGCCGGCGGAGGAGCGGGAGTTTTTCGCCGTGACGGGGATCCGGCCG
>NW_026517660.1:0-13707 GCF_026319265.1 Colletotrichum chrysophilum | reverse complement strand
ATACGTACTTAACAATTTCTTAGCGGATTTTCGCGTGCAGCCTACTATAATTTTGCTAAGGTGATCGACTCGCTTGTCTGATCGACTCGCTTATCAACCGCGTTATAGTATAAGTTTTTATACATTAGTAAACTAAATGTTCTTTAATAAAATTTAAAAAGAATAATTTAAAAGATATTTTAATATATAAGTATTAGTTTCTAATATATTACAAAATGTTAAAATTTAATTTTATTAAAAAAGATATATATTTATAGTAAAAAAAAAAAGGCTTATATTTAAAAACATTTAAAATGATTTTTGTTTATTTTTAAGTAGTTTTTTAAACTTAATAATTAAATATTTAAAAATACTTCTCTTAGATAATCTTTAAAAATCTTAAGTAATAAAAGTTTCAAGAATAATATTATTATTACTATTTTCAAATTCTAAGAGAAGCTAAAATCTATTAATAGAATAAGGCGTTTTTTAAGAAATATAAGAAACTTTAATTAATAGATATAAATAGTTTTGAAAAGCACTTACTTTTTCTAAAATAATAGTTTAATTTTAAAAATATATAAAAAAGAACTTTTAAATTAAAAACAAATTTATATATACAGAAAATTTATATTTAAACTTATTTTTATAAGGAAAATAGTTTATAAAATAGACTAAAGAGTATTTCTATTGCTTCTATTAATAATATTATTAATATAGAAAATAATAACTTCATATCTAATAAATAGAAATAAAATGACTTCTTTATTATTTTAATATTAAAAAAAATAGAAAACTATAAAGAAAAATAAAAGACTTTACTATATATTTTCTAAAATAATAAAAGCTAACTTTAATAAACTTTTAAAAAATGATATTTATGAAACATTAATATTAAAACTTCTTTTTAATTCTTTTTTACAATTTAATAAAATATATTATATTTAATTATTAGTATTCTTAAAGACTTATAAAAAGAATTATAAAGTTATTTAAATAATTTTAAAAGTTATTTATTATTATATATTATAAAAAGCTTAAAAGAATTATTAAATTTAAAATATAAAAAGTTTTAAACTATTTAAAAAATACCTTTAAAACTTCTCTTTTGAAAATAACTTTTTATTTATAAACTTAATATGGATAAGTATTTTCCATATATAAAAACTCAAATTATGACAAAAAGAAACTTTTAATTAAGAAACCTAGAAATTATTTATATTATAATTTTTATTTTATAAACTTTTTAAACTGTAATAATAACTATTCTATAGTTGAATTATAGAATATATTAATATAATATGATTAATATATTTTTAAATATAGAAATATCAAAAAAAGAGACTTAATTATTTATAAAATACTATCAAATATTAAGGAACTTATAACATATTTAAATTCTTTTCTCAGATATATTATTAAATTCAATAGATGTTTATATAGTTTTTAAAATATTTTCTTTTGTGACATAAAGAATTTAGTTTTATTTTTCGAAGATCTAATTTATAAAGTTTAAAAGAGGATTTTCATTTCTTTTAAAACTTTAACTAAAAAGGTATAGTTATTTTCTATCTTAATAACTTTTTAACTTTATTTTAGAATAATAATAGAGATAAAGCTTAAGAAGTTCTCAATAAAATTAAAAGAAAGTATAAAATAAAGAAATAAAAAGATATTAAATAGTATTTAAAAATAAAAATTATAAAAAATAAAAAGTTTGAAAGATCTTTTTGGTTTATAATATACATATTAAGAAAAATATATAAAATAATATTTATTTATTAATAGTTCTTTTTTAAATAGAACTTAAAAAGAATAAAAAATAAACTATATTATGAGAAATTAAAATTTCTTAAAAAATAGTTAGATTAATACTTTATACTATTATATCTATAAAATAAATATTATATTTCTAATAGAATTTTTATTTTAATCTTTAATAAATATATTTTAAAACTATTTAGTTATTATAAAATATATTATATAATATTTATATAAAACTTAATATCTTATAATTTATTTTAATATTTTAAAAATAAGTTTATAAATATTTAGATCTTATTTATAACTAGAAGTATTTTACTTATAAATAATAAAGTAATATATTAATCTTTATAAGAATTTTTTATAATATTATTTAGAGAATTAATTTAATAGAAAACAACTAAATAGGTAATAGTTATAACATTAACTAATAAAATAGAAGTTTTAAACTTGATAGAAGTAATAAAAAATAATAACTTTCTAAAAGTTATTTAAAGATATTAAACTTAAGTTTAATATTATATAAAATATTTATTATAATAATTAGTAAATAATTAAACTTATTATAAGTAAAAGATAAAAAATAAGTATTTATTTAAAGTATATTAATATTTATGATATATAGTTAAAATAAGAATATTGAAAAAAGGTTTCTAAGTTATTTATATATTAATAAATAAAACATTTATAAATAGATTTATAAGAAACTTCTGAGAAGTAAAATTTAAATATTTTTATGTATTTTCAAATTATATAAATATAATATATATAATTATAATATATTTATAAGAAGTATAAAATAAAATGAAGTTTCTCTTATTACATATAAAGTTTAAAAAGAAATTACTTATAAATTTAAAATATCTCTTATGAAACCAGAAGTATATAGCTTTTGAGCTAAAATAAATTAACTATTAAAACTACTATTTTTATAAAAATATTGTATCTTTTGCTATAAAATATTAAAAATGTAAATAGCTCTCTTAAAATTTTCCTTAGATATCTTCATAATATTTATAAATTTCTTAATGTTTTTTACTATTAGTTATACTTATTAGAAGTAAAGATTTTAGCTTCTAAAAAGTTTTTTTTACTTTTTATAAATATTTATTATATTTTAATTAGAAAGGTTATAATATTTAAAAATTTAATATAATATATAAATAGATCTTTAGAAAATAATAACTTTAAAACTAAAATAAAAACTTATAAACTTAAGAGTAATAAAAGCTTTATATTAAGAAGTAAAAAAAAAGTGTTAGCTTAAAAAGTAACTAAAATAAATTAATAAAATATCAAAAAAGAACTTTTGGTAATAGACGTTAAAAATATATAAATAAGTTTATAAAAGATTTAATATTTTTAAGAAAAAGTTATATAAGATCTCTTAATAGATATAATGAAAACTAAGGTTTATTTTTGAAAATACTTCCAAAGAATTTTCTATTAAATAGAAATAATAAGAGAAATATTTATAAAAAAAGAAGTAACTTTAGAAAAATAGCTAATATACTTAATAGAAATAACTTTTTGATATATATCAGAAAGAAAGTACTTTTTATTATTAAATAACTTATTAATTAAAAAAATCTTTTAAGAAAACTAAGAAATATATTACTTATTAGAAGATTTAAAGCTAAAAATACCTATAAATAGAGGAGTAACTTTATAAAATATTAAAGAGAGAACTTAATAAATATTTAGTTTAAAAACTTCATTTTCACTTTTATAAGAAATAAAGATATGATAAGTATATAAAGAGTAGTAATCTTAGAAATAATTACTTTTTTTATAAGTTTTTTTGTTAACTAAACTATTTATAATAAGTTATTATATAATAAAGTCTTTATAAGTAGCAAGATAATTTTCAATTTTTATAGTTTTATAATATTTATTAGTAGTTTAGTTAACCTATATAAGTTAGCATTAAAGTTTACTCTATACTTTTTTCCCCTATACTTTAAACTTAATAGTAGTACTTTAACTTATACTTAATTTTAATAAAATAAATAAATAAATTTTAATATAACTAGTTATTAATACTTAGCTTAATTTATCTTTAGCTATATAGAAGAAAGTAAGTAAATAAATAAGTAAACAGTAAAGTAGTAAAATATATTAATAAAAGCGTTGTTTATAATACTATTGTTTATAAGAGTAATATTCATAATAATAAAAAGATGTTAGCTATGATATAGTAAGAGCTTAGGATTAGCTTAAAGTTATACTTAAAAGTATAAACTTAATAATATAACTTTTTTTATAACTAAAAGAGGTTTTATAGCTATAATATTAAAGCTTAACTATTTAAATAATGCTTTCAGCTTATTCTTTATATCTCTTATACATATAGTAACTTTATATAATATCTTTCTTATTTATTATAACTTAATATAAACTAACTAAAGTTGTATTGAATAACTTAACTAATAAAACTAAAATTAATAAAATTAGGAGCTGTAGTATAGTAATTTTACCTATATTAATAAGAAAATTCTATTTTAATTTACTTTAAATTATTTATATCAAATAGCTAAGAAAGATACTATATTAGGGTCATATAGCTTTAAAATTAATATAAAAATAGTTAAAGCTATTTATAATAATTCTAATATATATAAATACCTTTTAGACTTCTTTTAAATAGTTAAAGTAGTTTAAAGAGAATTTTAGTAAATGAAGAAAAGTAGATATATTAAACGTACAGCTAATAATAGTAACGCTCTTCGTATATTAAAACTGTATATTAAAGTAGAACATATTATAATAACATAATAATATAAAAGCTAAAAAGCCTCTGTAGTATAAATATCTAAATAGTAGAGGAGACTTAGAAAATAAATTTAAATTAAATATAATATAAGAGATAGAAGAGACTAATAGAGATAAAAGTAGCTAGAAGAAAATAGTTGAAGCTTATTATAAGACTTAAAAATTAGAGAAGCATTAAGGTAAAAATAATATCTAACTAGTAATATAACTTAAAGCTTATTTATAAATAGTTAGAGGACTAGCTTAGCTTTTATAGTTAATATTGGTTAAACTTTATAGTATAATACTAGAAGCTTCTAATAATAGTAATATCTATTAATATATATAACTTAATACTTATAAATCTATATTTATAATAAATAAAGATAAGTAGTTAAATAATTTCTATATAAATTTGAAGTTAGAATTATATATAAGAAGTTAAAAAGAGTGCTAATACTAAGCTTAATTAACTAACTATTACTTTTTAAAAAAAGTAAATATAACTACTATTTAATAAGCTATATATTAAATCATTTAAAGCTTTAATTCCAGATATTAAAACTATTTAAAAACTTATAAAGCCTCTTATATTTTATTAGGTTGGAAAATAAATAATAATTTATATAAAAAGATATAACTTTAATAATTTTAAAAGACTTCCTATTTTATACAAGCTTTCTCTATATAACTTTTTTTAATTTATTTCAATTATTACTATAAGTAGGTCTTTAGAACCTTCTTTTTCTTAGATGTTATTTTAAATTATAATTTATTAAGAACTTTTAAAGCTTTAAGCTAAGTATAATCTAAAAAATAGATTAAAAGCTTTACTATTTAAAGTATTTATTATTCAAATATCTCTAAATACTAGTATTATATAAAAAGTAGGTATATAAGTAATAGCTAATATATAATAAATAATAACTTAACTTAAGTAACCTTAAGTTTATATTTATATATATATTAACTTCATATACTCTTATATAAGAAACCTTTAGTATATAGTGCTACTTTCAATGAATCATATTCTTATAAAATAAGAGAGGAGTATTAAACCTAATTTAGTAAAGACGTATAATAAGTAGTACTAAATCTATTAGATTATAGGGGTTAAAATAGCGCTCCTTAGTTACTAAATAAAGGTAGCTTAGATAAATAAATAATCTACTTAGTGAGAATAATAAGCCCTATATTCTAAAAATACTAAGTCCTAACTAAGTACCTCCTAGGGGAGAATTTAAGTAAACTTAGCTATAACTAGCGCTAGAAAAAGGATATAGAGCTAGTATTACTAATATAAGTATAATTAGCAAAACTGTATCTAATACTTAAATAAATAACCTTATACTTATTAATTATATATTAATATAATAAAAAGGAATAAAATAACTATAACTTTATCTAATTAGAATAAAAAGTATAATTATATAAATTACTTCTTATAGTATAATTATATAAATTACCTATTATGGTAATTCCTATAATTAGCTAAAATACATAAAAACTATATATTAAGTTAATTACTACAAGAAGTATATATTAACAAAATAATATTCGTTTAAATTAATAATATAGTTATTATAAGCTAAAGTTAATTTTAAGTTAAGATTCAAAACTAAAATAATAGAAACTAGTAATGGATAACAAACTAATAAAGTATAACTATAATAATACTATAGATCTAAAATATCTAAATTAGATCAAATAAAAGTATAATAATTAACTTTATAATAAGGTTTTTATAGTTAATTACTTATTATAATAATTACTTAATGAAGTAGTTACCCAATTAAGTAAAGCTTTATAAAGAAAAAAATATTATATATATAATAGATCTTTGTACTTAGAATAGATTTCAAAGAAGTAAGCAGTTTAATAGTTCTATCTATTTAACCACTACTACTTATTACTATTACTAATTATTACTACTTACTACTTATTATTACTATTATTAGTGTTATTTCTTTTATATTAATAATAACTATTTATACTAGTTATGAATAGTTATTATCAAATATGAGGAATTTTATTACAATAATTAATAAAACAAAAAGTTTCCCCCTTTTATTATATTGAATACTACCCATACTCTTAATAATATTACCTTTATTATATACGCTTTAATATATATAAACTATGAATAAAGTTTTACTTATTCTTAGAGATATTAAAAAGGGGCAGAGTTCTTAGAATTTCTAGTAATTTTAATTTAAAAGTAAGGGGCTAAATGGGCGTTTTTATAGGCGTTAGGCGTTATTATAGGAGGAAATAGCTTATATAAGGAGATAAAGGCTTAGTTAGCTTATAATAAAAAAGACTAAGTATATAAAGAAAAAATATACTTATTTTTATACTTTTTCTATTCCTCTCTATAATTTTAGTAATTATCCCCCTAGAAGAGCTGTTAGGATTTTTTTAGCTCAGTTTATAGAAAGAATTCACTAATTCTTACTTTTTAGAAATTAAATAAAGATAGGTGTTTTTAAGCTTCGTTGGTTTTAATTAGCTTTACTTTTATCTTTTTTCTTAATCCTTACTATACCTTTTTAATTATTTAAAGTAAAGATAAAGTAGAATACTATAGGGATAATACTACTAAACTTCTTTTTAATAGGTTATTCTCTCTTAAGAGATTATATAATTTAAAGTATAAAAAGAGTAGAAAATATAGATAAAGTATAAGTTAGTTAGGCTTATATTTATATATTTACTTTTATATCTCTTATAGTTATCTAGAAAGTTAGTATATAAGTATTTAGGTATTCTTAGGGAGTTTTTTGCTTAGAGTAGAGTGCTTAGTATAACTAATAAGTTTTCTCTCTTACCTTATTATAATATATATATAGTATATATCTAAGTTAATTTATTAATTAACAGTTTAATTTATATTAACTAATACATTAATAAGCTATTTACAGTATTAAGAAATAGCTTATAACTATATAACTATACTTCTAAATAGTAAAAAGATCTTTCTAAGAAGTATAAGAAACTAAGTTTTTTAGATTAACTAAGTATAAGCTTCTTATTACTCCTATTAATTATAACATATTATAAACCTTAAGAAGTTCTCTAAGAGCGTTACTCAAATTTATAGATTAGCTTTTTAGAGGCTTATAATACCTCTAAAACTTCTATACATCTCTAACTACTCAGTATAAAGATCTTTCATTATAATAATCCTATCTAAAAATAATAAAGAGATATTTTAAATAGAAAAGCTTAGGGATCTCTCGTAAGTAAATTATACTTTTTATAGTAAGCTTAAAATAAACTATAGCTTTCTTAAGAAGGAGTAAGATAATATAATAAAAAGCATATAAGAGGTTAATAGTTTCTTAAGAGGTTAGTATCTATAAAGCTTCCATAATACTACTATATTACTAATATAGGTTTTAATTAGTAGCTTTATAAGCTTAAGACTTATATTAGCTATAATAAAGAGGAGTAAAAAACTTAAATAATCTCTGAATATATTTTAATAATTATAGTTTTTATTTCAAAGTTCCTCTTAACAAAGAGAAATATAGAGATATAGATCTCTTATTAAGAAAATATTATTTATAAAAAATAGAGCTATAAGGTTTTAAATAACTTAAACTTCTTAATCTAATTTCTTAAGTATATTAGTATATTTACTTCAAACTACTTTAATATGTAGATATCTGCTTACTATATAACTTAGCTTCTTTTAGTAATTTAATATAGCTTTATAGTTAGTAAAGTTATTTCTAATATATAAATATATTTTATATACTATAAAACTACTCTATAGAAATCTAAAGTAAATAAAAGTATATTTAGCTTTATAGTTTAAAATAAAAAGCTTTAACTAAGTAAATCTAAGTAACTTAATAAAATAACTAACTATAAGATAAGTTATAACAGAGGTTTTTAGAAGAGATAAAACTTAAAATAACTTCTATTAGTAATAAAGATTTACTAAAAGTAAGAAAGGTTTCTCTTAGAAGCTTAAAAAGTAGATAAACTATACTATAAGCTATATTATAATATATATAAGCTCTCTAAGTATTTCCAGATTAATACTATACTTTAACTAAAAATGTAGATATTTAGAGTAGTTATTTAATATATCTTTAATAAGAGAATAGAGAACAATAAAAACTTTATAAAGTCTATTTATAAAGCTATAAAGTTCTCTTTAGAGTTAGCTTAATTTATAAAAAAGCTAGAGGATATATAAAAGTAGTATTCATAATATTAAAAGAATACTCTCTTATAAGATCTATAATATTAGACTTGAATTTTATAATATAGATATTTAATTATATAAAATAGTTTATTACTTTATAAAACGTTTTAATAAGCGACTTCTTATAGGTAGGAATGTATAGAGTTTTTATTAAAGTATGTAATATAGCTAAAATCTTAATAAGAGGAGCGAATAATTTAGTAAAGCTATAATTATTTAATATAGCTTTGTATTTTAAACTTATAAGTAACTTAATATTCTTATAAAAGCTATATTTAAGAGAAATATAGTAAAATATAAGCTTAAATTATTTTTTTATTTAAAAAAAGCTAACTATATATTTCTATATTTATTCAAAAATATTAATAATAAGTATATTCTTAATTATAAGCTTTTAAGTAAAGTAGCTTTTAGTATCATTATATTCTTATTAGTTTCTATATAAGATAAAGCTTTAAAACTAAGAAGAAGATATAACTATATAATCTGAATATATCATAAACTTATTGTGGGATTAATAGAGCTTTAGTACTAGAAGCTTAAATATTTAAAGCTAAAATCTTTTCAATACTTATTTAACTTTATAAGAGAGGTTTGAATAGTAAATAGGTATTTAAGAGTTTTAACTACTAACTATAATATATATAAATAGGGGAAATTATATTACTCAATATAACATATATTAAAGAAAAGTATTATATAAGCTCTTCTAAATAAGAGAATTACTTTTAACTTCTATAATTATAAAGAAAAATATAAAAGCTACATTTTAAATATAATTATTATTAATAGAGCTTCAACACTAGCTTAAGACCTTTATTTAAGAAATAAAAAGCTAGATATATTTTTAGATATTTTAAATAAGTTTTTGAATTACTTTGAAACTATATTTAGTATCTAAATAAAAGAAATCAAAGTTCATAATAACATATCAAAATATAAATAACTTAAGGATAAACTATATATAAGAGAGATTAAGATTAAGCTATCCTCTCTCTATATATAAGTATAAAATAGAAGAGTAAAAGGAGTTATTATAGCTATTAAGTAGTATAAAAAAGTAATAGCTATAAATATAGATTTATTGAATATATTTCAGCTAGAAATTAATAAAATGGCTATATATATATATAACTATACTTTTAGAGTACGTTCAAAATAGAAGACTTTATATAAACTCTCTTATAGTTACTTTTGGTTATAAGAAAATATATTAAATTTAACTAGATTTCTTATATTTTTAAGTATATAGATACTATCTGTATATAATAACTAAAGATATTTAACTTAAGAGAAATAAGTATTAAAAGCTTATATTAAAGGCGTTTATTAGTTTTCTCTTAAACTATATATTAAGTAATTCTTTTTATATATAGAACTTATTAAAGAGTAAGATATTTATTATATAAAATATAATATTTAATAAAAAGAAGTTCTATAATAAAAACTTAATATACATAGTAAAAAAGTTTTACTATATATAGACTTTAAAGTAATATTAGCAGTTTAGTTAACCTATATAAGTAGGTATTATAGTTTGCTTTATACTTTTTTTCAATAATACTAAAACCTAATAGTAGCACTTTAACTTATACTTAATTTTAATAAAGCAAATACATAAATTTCAGTATGACTAGTTATTAATATTCAGCTTAACTTATTTCTAGCTATATAGAAAAAGATAAGTAGGTAGGTAGTAGAGCAGTAAAATATATTAGTGAGAGCGTTATTTATAATACTATTATTTATAAAAACCTTATTCGCATTATAGCTAGAGCTTAATAATAGCTTAAACCTATACTTAAAGGTATAAACTTAATAGTATAACTCTTTATAACTATAGCTAAAAGGGTTCTTATAGCTATAGTATAAGAACTTAACTACTACTTTAAATAAAGCCTTAAGGTAAATATATTTGTATATATAAAGCTTAATAAGATAATATATATGAGGTTTCTATTTGGCTATAAGAAACTAATAAAAGTATTTAAACTTAAGAAAGCTTTATATAAACTTTATTAATCCCCTTTTTTAAAATAGTATTACTTTTTTAAAAAAAACTAAAAAACTTAAACTTTTTATAAGTATTAAGAAAGGCTAATTGTTAAAAGAAAGGTTAAATATACTTCTTTTTCTATATAGATAACTATATACTTACTTACTTAAAAGCTTTTTTTTAAAAAAACTAAAGACGTAGTTAAAAACTTCTAGAAGAGATATTATTTTAAAAATAGTAAAAGCTTATAATACGTTTTTCATATTGAAGTTCTTTATAATTAAACAATAAGAAAACTTTAGTTTTAATAAGTAGTTTATATAGAAAAAGTAAAAAAGAATTTTTTTTGAAAATACTATCCAAGAATATAAAATACAACGACTATAAAATATACTAAATTACTCTTATATAAAAAAGAAGCTTTAAATACTATATTTAATCTCTATTAGAGAAAAATAGAAATTATTTCATATATAGTAATAATAATATAACTAAACTTAATATTTAAGTTTTATAGTTATAATATAGCCCCCCTATAAAAAGACTATAGTAAAATTTACTCTATATATAGGTATAATTCTAGAAACACTATATAGGTATTTTAACCTATACTCTCTACTAATTAGAGAAAAGAGTATAAAAACCCTATATATTCCTATTAGTAAGTAAACCCTCTAAATATTATGAAGTTAAATATACGCCTTAGCTGAATAGACTAGGAAAATAGTAATAGCGCTAGCTATATAGCATAAAGCTAATAGTAGTAGCGCTATATATAATAAGGCTAATTATATTAAGGCTAAATAAGTTACTAAAGCTCTTATAGCTTAGTAATAGCTTTACTAAACCTTTTAATAAGGTATTATAAATATTACTATAAAAGAGGTAACTCCTCAACTAAAGAGGTTATAATACTACTATATAAGAAATAACTCCTTAACTAAAAATATTATTAAAAGAGGTTCTTATAGCTAGAAATATATAAAAACTCTATTAGCATAAAGCTTTATACCTATTCCTGTTCCTCTTTTTCTTCCTTATTAGCCTATAATAAATCCTAAAGCTTTATAATATTAATACTAGTTATAAGAGATATATAAGAATACTAATTCCTTATAAAGTATATCTTTCTATAAGTAACTAGCTAAAAATATCACTATATAGAATAATATCTATATAATGAATAAAGCCTTTAAATTTAATAAGTACTCTTTTACTAATAAGTAGTATATTATTAAAGTAGCTATAGTTAAAGCTTTTATAAACACCTTTAGAGAAGACCCTGTCTATACCATAATTAAAGCAATAAATAATAGCTTTAGACGCCTCTATATAGAGGCGATATGTATTCCTAGCTATCTTAAAGAGTAGCTCTTTTTTATATAAGCTTTCTATAATATTAAGGTAGAAGTAGCCTAAGCTTAAGCTTAGTAAGGCTTATTAGTAAGTACGCCTTATGCTAATTATATAGAGAGAATACTACTAATAATAGCATAGCTATAAAAGTATTAGCTAGCCTATTTAAATAAGAAGACTAATAGTAGATAGTAGAGTAGTAATAGAGATAGTATTTAATAGCAGTATAAGTAATATATAAGAAAGAGAATAAATTAACAGTTAGTAATTAAGTAATTAAGTAATTACAGATTATATTATTACTACAGTGAAGTTAAAAATAGTAAAGTTATTAACTAACATATATATAAGTGCAGCTGAGGTTAAGAGAGGTAGTTAGAGACTTAAGAGGTTGTTAAGTTATAATTATATAACTCAAGGCTATATATATTATTAAGAGGCGTAAAGTTAGAAGGTTTATCGCTTTAAGTAGGTAAAAATTATAGTAAACAGCTAGAGGCTTAAAGCTTTATATTTATAATAAGTTATTTAGCTTATTTTAACTAAAACTTTAAACTAAAATACTAATAAGCTATAGATTAAGCTTTGTAGTATTTTTATAAAATATTCTACTTATATATTAAATATAAAGTTAAAGCTAGAAATTTATATAATTTATTTAAAGTAGTTTTTCATACAAATTTTAGTAACAATACTTTAGATTAAAAAGGTTTTTAAGGATTTATAATAAAGCTTTTTAGAAGTATTATTATATAAAAAGTAAGTAAATAAATAACTATAATAACCTTAACTATGGAAGTAAAGCTTTTTTTAATTTTGTTTTTTAATATAAAAAGCTATATTTATAAACTATATTATAATATCTCTCTAAGTATAACTCTTTAAAGAAGTAAGCTAAAAAGTATCTTTTTATTTTATAAAACGTATTTCTATAATGATATAAATTTAATATTATAACTAATAAATAGTTAGATTAGTTATAAAAAAGCTTATTTATTTCTAAGTAAGGTTATATTATACTAATATTTATGACTATTAGCTTTACTAAAAGATTTATAAAAAGTATATATTGGTAGTATATACTTTTTTATATAGTTAATAATAAATAGTTTTATAAAGTCTTTTTTATAATAAGTATTTAAGAACTTTTAAGTATAGCTAGAAATAGTTAGTTAAAAGAAATATTTAAGAAAACTTATATTTTTAAACTTAAAAGAGATAAAGAAAGTTAGAGAAAAAAAAATAAGGGAAGAAAGTATATAGAATAACTTTATATATTAGATATAGAGAGTTCTAATAATAAGAAATGAAAAGTATAAAAAGAACTTCTATTTAAAACAGACAACTACTAGAGAAACTAAATATATATATATATTTAAAACTTAAAAGTAAAACTATTTTAAGCTAAAATTCTTAAAATATTAAGAAATTATAACATAAGAATATTTAAATACTTTTAGAAATAAAAATAAAAAGGATAATTGTAAAAGTAATAATAAGAGAAATAACGTACATGCATAGCGAG
Organism: Colletotrichum chrysophilum; assembly: GCF_026319265.1. Classification (NCBI taxonomy): domain Eukaryota; kingdom Fungi; phylum Ascomycota; class Sordariomycetes; order Glomerellales; family Glomerellaceae; genus Colletotrichum; species Colletotrichum chrysophilum. The sequence goes on along the minus strand of NW_026517660.1, from coordinate 120 downwards.
TGGGCCATCATAGCGAGCGGGCCACTTCTGCTACTGCCCATACCTCTTCCCTTTACAACAACTCCCCTCCACGTATGACAATGAGTTCTTCTTCAAATGAAAGCCGCGTTATCTTTGCAC
>NW_026517659.1:0-13843 GCF_026319265.1 Colletotrichum chrysophilum | reverse complement strand
CCCAGGATGCTATGGCGTTGTCGTGTCCTGTTGCGCCACCGTTTCTCTCGACCGTGCCGTGTCGTCGGCCTCTGCCGGCTCGCCAAAATCATCTCCTCAGCGCAGCCATCGCCGCCTCTCAGACCCATCGGTTGACGTCTTGATCTCAGAAGCGCTCCGATCGAGGCGGTTCTGTCATCTGGCCGAGGACCAGTCCCTCGCACAAATTCAAACCTCTCTCATGCGGCATTGTGCACACTCTGGCCTCCGCAACGATAGTGCAGTATGGTTCTACCTACGCGAAGCGATACCCATGCTACAGGCGCTCAGGTACTACAAAGAGGCCACTTATGAGGAGACGACCGCCCTATCTATCGCAAATGATGCTAGGCACGCATTTTGGGTTCTCTTTGTCACAGAACGTGTCTTCGCGATACAACGATGCAAAACCCTGGCCTTGCAGTCCACAACAAACCTACCCTACGTCGATCCGCTTCTTGCCGACGCCGAAATTCTGCGTGGCTTTCTTGATCTGGTCTCCCTCTTCCGGCCTTTCGATGCCGGTTTTGTTGAGGCCTGGAACTCTTACTCGAAACGTCCGACGGCTGAGCCGGAGGAGCCCGCAGACCATGAGCAGCCAGCATAACTGCAGAGAGCTTTGTCAAACTGCCTCGCCGACGTGTCCGCTTACCCTTAGACGCAGCAGGCTGAGCTTCTCGTCACATGCGGGTGGCTCAAGACTATTGTGTGGCTGCTATGCTTATCAGTGACGACGCTGACGGGCACCACTTGCTGCGAGAGTATTTCGCGAGGTTACCCCTTGAGCATAGCCCGAGACATTGTCCTTATCTTCCAACTCTTGCCCCGGAGGGCCTTCGCTGCAAACAGGGTCAGCATCTTGGAGAAGTTGTATCAGATCGAAAGTTCACTAGCAGATGTGCTTTCATTGAAAACACCCACCATTCTCCGGCCAATGACGTTTGACGCTTCTACTAAAACTCTGACGGAGATCACGAAGATCGCAGAGCAGATGCTTGGAGTCGGTTGTGATTCCCCCGGCCTGGCGGCTGAAGAATCACGTTAGAGAAGGGCAGCTATTGACAGAAGGTTGAAGTCCCGGCAGAGAGGCTTTTTGATGGCAATAGCAGAACTGCCCTGTGAAAGACATGCTGTGAAGTGGTATCTCCATTTTGAGCTTCGTTTACCTCGCCTGCTCGCCCCTTCCACCAGGCGATTTCTTCTTTCTTGTTGTTGCCAGTGGGTCGTCACAACGGTACAGGGCGCGCCGCATCTCTAGCCTAGAATGGCACTGCGGTGTGTAGCTGGACAGATTCGAGTGTGGAGCAAGATTCTGGATGCTATAAGACCGACTAGCACGGAATCGTTCATTGCGGCTGACGATTATGTCTATAACGGCCGGCGGTAAGTAGTATACCCTGGCTTCGCTTCGTTGGCTTCGCTTTGCTTTGCAACGGGTATTTACGACGAGTGGGGAGTTGCGTACCCATCCTCCTGTATCGTCGATCGCCGTTGAGTGGCCTGATATCACACTCAACGAAACCAGTCACAACGTGAAGTCACAAGACGAACAGTCTTACCTAGCTCGTTTGTGGGCACCGCCGTTGCCTCCTATTCGAAACGAGCGCCTATGTTATAGCTAATCTCGGCGCCAAAGTCCTACATCCGTGAACCTGTCCGTTCATCGGGCAAGAACAACCAATACCCTCCCGCCTGAATCCCAACCTTAAAACATCGTACCAATATGGGCAGCGCCATTTTCTTATCAAGCAAGGGGGGAAACACCAACAGTCGACCACCTCTAACCGCCTTCAACCGCATTCAATCGCCCTCAAGCTGTGGGTACCTCCTCAACAGCCCACTGCGCGTCGCAAGGAGCATGGCGTATCACGGGGGGTCTTAGATGTTGACCACGAGGTAGGCGCAAGAGTAGTCTTGTTGATTGTCTCCCTTAACCTGCTAATCCACTAACTGGCTCCGTTCGCAGCAAGGCCAGACTAGCAATGATCAGGCCAGATGTCGTTCGTCCTTCAATATTTTGGACTCCCCCTAGACGAGGGGGCTGTTGACGAGGACGGGCTGATAAGCTTGCGCGGCGCATTCTCACCTAGAACGGCCTTCACTGAGAAGTGGCAAGAGAGATAAGATAATTGAGTTGACGCTCTGGGACAGGACGGGCTGGTGTCACATAGTAGGAAGAAGACCACCAACGCGGCCATACGCCGCACCGAAAAGGATCATAAGCTAACGTCGAATAGATCTCATCCAAAGCAGAACAGACGCAAATAAAGCCTTTTCACGCACACCCAGCAAAGGAGAGAGGAAAAGGCCTCTTTACACCCCTCTATAACTACCTTATTCATCTGGTATAAGATAATGACGCGGAGGTCTTATTCTGAAGCGTCATCCCAATCACCGCTATTTGGAACCTTGCCTGAGCAGCCGCCAAGTTGGTGGGGAGCATGTTTGAACGTCACCAGCAACTTCACCTTCCGACCAAATTAATCAGGTGAATGTATCAGTTATTCCGCCCTCTAAGCAGCAGCCGTGGTAGACGCTTTTATACGGGGCGGAACGGCCGTGCAGCCCGTTCTTGCTAAGGGCCCTCTACTTGTGGGCGAACCCAACAAGGCAGCAACAACTACTATAAGGGATAGAACAGCGATAGCGAGAACGTAGGAGACTACAACCGCTACAATATATACGTATACAGTCTATTATTATGCAGGTAAAGCCGTTAATCGAACGGTGAACGGTACAGATGATCTGTCACTAATCATGTCGGGCGGTATGACCGTGCACGAGGCCGGATTTTGATTTCGGCAAAGCCGAGCATGTCCATATTATAAGTATTAAAAAGATCAGTATGACATAACCAAGGAGGTCACTCAGTAATCAATTAGCGTCAGAGGGTAGGGCAAAACTAATTAGAAAAGGCGAGTATTAATACCACCCGGGCATTGGGCTGTCAAGACCCAAGCCCAGAGTACGCATCTGTTGACTCATTACAGACAGTACACTGGATATACATCATGGCACCTACACACTTTCTTTGCATTCCGCTTATCACGGAATTCTCTCGCCCCCAGCTGTCCGCAAGTCTAAGCACATTCAAGACAGACATTACTCGACCGAACAGCTTCGGCATCCCGGAGTCCGTAGTGCGTCCTGTTGGCACCATTCACCTGACTCTGGGGGTAATGAGCCTTGCTGGATCGAGAGACATTGCGAAAGCAATCGAGGTTCTTCAGAGCATAAAGCCTCTACTTCCTACCGCGCCATTGAAGGTTTCGCTTCATGGCCTGGGGACCTTTCCGGGTGCCGACCCAAGACACGCCGATATCCTATTTGCGCAACCCCGATGTCATGATTGCGACTTCGACGCTCTTTGCCACAAGATCAGGCACGTTTTCGAGAAGGCCAACGTCTTGGACAAGACAAACCCCCCCTTATCACTCCACGCCACCATCGTTAACGCCCGGAAGACACGGACTGGGGGCATTGACGCTAGACAGATCATCAACAAATATCGCGACTACACATGGATGCGAAGCGTTCCCCTGAAGAAGATTGGAATCTGCCGCATGGGTGCTGAGAAGAAGGGCCGTGATAAGGAATACCGACTGCTGACTTCAATTAATTTGTGAAGGGCAAATGCCACCATGAAAAACAAAAGAAAAAACAAGAAAACAACAGAACAACCTGTTTTTCCATGGAAAATCAAGGTTCAGACACAGATGCTCCTATGCCATTGTGATCAATGAATAGAACAGCGTCTTCTAAATATCGAATGCTGAAATCCATGCGAGTTCTCTTCCATACAATCCGATTACATTGGCATCCCACCATACAGTCCTTCCTTAGTCCGTGTCATTAACCCTTGTTCTGCATTATATAGTTACGCCGGCCAGCACCTCAACTGGTTGGGCCGTAACATCATTGCTGTCTGTAAGGATAGTGCAGTATGTGACTCGACTCGCGAACGCGGTGATGCCGGTCGCCTCGGAGATTGCCGACATCTACAGCAATTTCTCTGCTAACTTACAATCCACCCGCCTTGCAGCCGCCACGGCTACTGCCGATTTCATAATTATGGGTTTCAAATGTTCAGAGTCTCTTGTGATTTGTTGGAGTTGGGATTGGGCCTAAAAGAAAAGAAGAAAGAGGAAATGTAAAAGTATTCTACAGAACGAGTTCAAGGGTCATATATATATCCCTGAACATGTTACCATCTACTTCGCCTGACCAATACACAGCCCCCTTATGTGATGAGTCGCCTCCCACGAACCGAGTTCGGCGGGCCCGCCTTCCAATACTCTTGAAAAACAGATCATGACATGTTTTCTATTTTGGTACACTCCTCGCTTAAGCAGACAAGGCCCCAGGGTGGGGGGGGGGGGGGGGGCGGGGGGGGCGAAGTACCTAGTGTCGATTATGGTATGAAATAACCAGCCAGGGCGCTGGCCAGCGTCACGATCCAGTGCAGAATAGGGACTAATGATGACAAATAGGTCCCCATTGACGCTTATGCCTCAAGACCCTTAGGTCTAAGAGCTTTTAGCAGATTGCCACCGTACTCCAACTGATACAACGGACGGATATAACACTAACCTTTAACCTCATCCCTACAAGTTCAAAGACAATTTGACGGTCCCAAACATCAGTTACTTTTTCGCTTACTACCGAAAAGCTCTGACGTATGCATAGTCTATAGACTCACTCAATCTCATGGTTTCTCAATGCTTTTGTGCACTTCTCCTCGCGTTCGCCTCGCTGACCTCTGCCGCAGTCATACGTCCCTTTGCTGTAAGTTCACGCATTACGCCGATGTGATCTTACGACTGGTTGCTAATGAAGACGTGACTAGGGGAATAATGCCTACTGGGTGGACACCACGAAGTCACAAGGCGGGAAGGTTTGGGACTTTTCTGTATACTCGGATGGTTATAAGAAATTCGACAGGGACGGTGATCGGATGGTTCTCGATTACCTGGAGATCGATACCATGAACAAGCGCCTGACTGTCTTCAACGCTCAGAATGCATTCGACCTTACTAAGCCTCGTCTGAAGATGCGTGAGGTTCTCAAAGAGTGCTGGACCATAACAGGTCTCAAAACCAACGAGCTAAAGGAAATTAAGGGCTCCATGGTTCAGAACGACGACATGAAAAAGGCTTTTGTAGACTGCCGCAAGACCATGAAATTGGGCGCCGTGGCCCCTTTCGCTGTATCAGCTGCGGATAAAAACAACGCCCAGAAGGCTTGCTGGGCCAGGATCGGAAAGACCATCTTTGTCGCCTCCATTAAGGGCGCCATTGCGAGTTTCGACGTCAAGAAAAGGCTTCTCAAGGTAGAGGTGGAAAACTCATGGCGAGGCGACAATGTCCTCTTCACTTTGTCTGTATGAATGGTGAATGCGCTCAGCGTATAGAAAGCGTATGAGAGCAGTTCGAAGTTTGTATTTGAGGCTCCTAGGGCATCCCCAAAAAGGAGTTACAAAAATAACCAATCAATCTTCTCACTTTCATCCGCCTCTAGTGTCATGATCCGACTCGCCATAAAGGTATTTAACAAGACGTTTTCCTAAGCTTACTTAGGAATCTCTCAACAGAAGCCTGCCTCGCCAAGTTCTGATATCAAACATGACTAGGAGGAGCAGAAGGACCAGCACCTGTGTTTCTGAACTCAATGAACTCATGCAGACTGGATATAGGAACAGTAGTCCAAATGTCATTCCATACCTTCAAGTTTGATTTCTGTACAAAACCATAGCCAATGCTCAAACGAGGCCAGCCACGCTTCTCATATCCCTAATCCAAACGCAAGTGCTTCGGCTTATAATGCAGAGGTAAAGGTTGACCGACAAACCTGCATCTCAGGCTACCAGGACAAGATATGTTTATTGATATTGTATAAATCAGACATATGCAGGTTGTGATTAGCGCATGCCCCGCAGTACTTATCGTTCCAATGCGTTGCTCACCCTTCCAAGCGGCTTCCTCTTGGTATCATGGATAGCCACTTCCTGTGCTCGAGAGCACCTGGTAAAGAATCGTGCTAGAGAGATGCAGGCAATAGAATACTCCGATGGACCTGATGATGTCCCTTACAAGAGATGGCGTCTGGATATGACTGAAACGACGAAGGATTATGCAAAGGCTGTGCAGAAAGCTGCCATCTATCCCGCCATAGATGCTCTATAATAACCCTACTTTTGGAAACGATCAAATGCCTACCTGTGTTCACCTATAGCAAGATAAGACTGGGCTCAGGTAGTAGCGTAAGGAGGGCCCTACAGGCAAGCTTCGTGAGATTATGAGGTTCAGTAGAGCCTCCCCGCAACATACGCAGAGACTGAGCATCCTATTTCGCGGGAGATATGAAGCTTCTAATAAGTCCAATGATATTCTCCGCTCTCAGCAGACACCAGACCCAGAGGGGTTGAGTTGGTCCAAGACAGCGCCACAAGGTGGAAGGAACTCTACATACATTATGACTGAGCGTGCAATCCGCCTCGCAAGGATGAAGTAGAGGTCTTCCGTTCTTCTTCCCAGAATGTCGAAGAATCTATGCCAGCCCAGGATCTCTTGACGTCCGACGACTAGCTGCAAATAGCAGACGATATAGCAACCTTGAGGCCTCCAGTATATCAGAGGTCACGATTTAAACGCAGGGCCTTGGGAAAGACGGCTCCCGTGGTAGACCCTAGGAGGTAACCATGGGAATAGTGCACCTTCCGAGTCCAGTCACTTTGAGGGATGGGAGACCTTCCATAGCGGCACCACTATGAAGAACGATCAAGATGTTGAATCAGAAGACTCACAGCCCCTATCAAAAGAGGCAATTTTTCAAGATATATTCGCTTAGTAGGTCGGCAACCGCTATCAGACACTCAAAGACCACAAGCATCTCATAGACGGTTTGATAAGAGCCGTTCTCCTGCCCGTAATGCTCGCTAGAAATACATGATAGGCATCTCTAACTTGGGAGAGATGGACAGAAGTAGCCAGTAATACTTAGGCACTTCTATCGACAATAGGTGAAACAAGCCGAATACGTATTACGGACTTCAACGTAGGTTTCGTCCCATTATGCTGCTGCATTACTCTTCCACCCCGGTTTTAGCCTGAAATACCTAGAAAGAGAAACCAGCGATCCCCTCGCTAGCGGGAATCGGTATTCAATACTAAGCTTGCGTCGAACAAATATCTCAAGCGATGGTATTCCTCTGGAGGAAGGAGAGGGCATTTGGTGCTGCATATGTGTCATTTCAGAAGTTGTTTATGGACGGAAAACACATCAGCACGAGCATCACACTCGTCCACAGATAGTTTAGTCACCAGTTTCATCATTATGTCGGACTCTTATCTGCTAAGCCATCCGCCGGCACGTCCGCTGAGGACTCTACCTGCATGAGAGCAAGTAAAAGTCCTTATAACCCGCGATTAACCCTATTCCCCCCCGCCACTAACCCGCCACCCAGGGTATGCTGTCCTTCCTACCTTACACAACTGTTAGCATGAGACACAAGCAGGATGAAGTATCATCTGGGCATACCCCAGGCTGCCCTCAAATAAGACATATCAACCCTTATGACCCAGCATTTCCTCCATAATAACAGTCGTTCTAATCTGGGACTATGTTAGTGTTGAGTGCTTGAAGAAAGTTAGTACACTAGCGAACGTCGGGACGTACCTTCGGGTCGTTCGCGAAGTCGAGGGCAAGGCCCTTAATGACATGCTTGCCGTCGATGTTATGCGCACGGTCTGTGTAGAAGGAGCCGAGGGACAACTTAAAGATAGTGCCTTCCTCGACCTTGGCTGTAAAGCTTTCCGTCTTATGCTAGGTCATTATGATGCCTAGGTGAGGGAATTTGGTGTACAATGGTCGGTAGGGGCCTGAAGTCTGTGTCTTTGACCGCTTCACGTGGGCGTTAGCCAGGCCCAGGGCCGGATCCTGAGTCTGGGCCATCGTTGTGAGCGCTGTTCCAAGGGGGGGGATCAGTCAGCAAGGTATGTTGGCACGTGATGAGGGGTTGTTTCTTTCCCCTACAGCTAATGAGAGCTAGCTAGAAGGGAGTCTTGCGAAGCTGCTGCTATTATCGTTGTTGCCGTTGTGATTATTGTCAAGCTTGTTGTTGACATCGATAAGATGTGCAGGGTAGAAAAGGAGGAGGAGGTTTAGAGATCAGAATAAGGTGATCTGATGTATTTGACAGTGGATATTTCTCCTGTTCAATACAGCGCTAAATGTGTTGTGCAGACTGGAAAGGAAGGAGAAGGTGGGGTGTTAGAGGTGTGGGTCGAAAATAAAGCTGTACAGGCGAGAAAGGCAGGAGCAGCGGGCCCAGGAAGAGGAGTCAGGAATGCTCCTTCCACCTGTCATCGCCTCGTTTTTCATGTTTTAATTGCGTATTCTTTTCGTGTTGTAATTACCCTGTCACCTATCCCGCTGCAAGAAGGTGCGACCCGATGTGTGATGGAGGATTTCGATACCATCCACTGGTTCTCATAAGCCGTCGCTCGCTGTCGACCTTCTCGCGCATAGCTTTCCGCCCATTAGATTAACGCGTCCTCCGCCTTCTTCATCATGTTGAGCCACTCTGGGTTCTTCGCAACCGCCCCCTTGGTGATGAGCACGATGCTTGCTGCATGTTCGAAGTACCACTAGTAGTCAGATGTCAGCACCAGCGTCAAATTTTGGAATCCCTCGACAGGTCTAACTGGAGTTATCTGCGGACAGGAACGTACAGTGTTCATCAACTCAGCAATATACCCACCTCTCATCTGCCTGTTGAAACCTTCTCAGTGGGAAGCCTTAAGTGACGGCGTATGGGTGATATCGGTAGTCCATTGACGTACAGTGGTCCTCAACCTCCCTTTCCGACTAGATCACGGGCTCTATCCCATCGTCCCACGCCGCGACAGTCCGGATAAGCTCACCTATCTCGGGGTCTTCGATGCCCTCAATGCCAGCCAGCCCATAGCTTCCGTCGTACAGCGCCTCGATAGCTGCTGCTTCTGCAACGACCAGGAGCGGGCCCACTACCCGGTCCTGTCCGTTGGTGTTGGATCTGCATGTTGAGACCTGCGCGAAAGCCGCTTCTTGTCGTATAATAGAAGAAAAGAAGAATGAGTGGGAGATGGCAAAAGAAAGAAAAGAAAAAAAAAAAAGGGGGGGGGGGGAGGAATAACAGATAAATGAAACGAGCAGTAGGAAGATGATGTAGAGAATGCGACGGCCCTTTTACTGAACCCTAAAGGGACTGGATCCTGGCATACGGTTGGAGGAAGGCGCAGCAGTGCCCTCTCGACATTGCCTTCCCCTGTTACCCTGTCACCCATGTAGTGAGATTTGGGTCTGTTTATTCCTCCTTCTTTTTTGAAATGATTTTTATTTCCATTTTTAACTCATTTTAATATTTCCTCTTATTCTTTCTTTCTCCCAGCTTTGAGAAAACTTCGCCGAGACTTCGCTTTGAAAACCACCGATGCCACCATATGGCTGTTACGTGGGTTGGATCGCACCTGCCTCCCCCCTTATCATTCCAGATAAGCCGTTTCCTGCTGTACAAAAGCTGCAACCGCCGGGAGAACTCCCACTATCACCATGCGACGGTCGCCGCACCCCACGCTCCTGCCGTTGACCGCCTGGGTGGGCGCATGCACTTCTCCATCCCCGTCTACATCTCAAGAATGCCCCTCGACACACCTACCTATGTACTCGAGGACAAATTTGAGCCAGTCCTCTACGAATTTCTCGAAGCCGCCCTCACTTCTGTCAATAAGCCGTCCACAGACCGCTGGCCCTCGGTCTGGTCAGTCCCCCGGAGAACCCTGTTCCGTCTTCTGAAGAATACAGAGCTACTGCAGTGGAGCCTTCCTCGCAACTACCGCATTCTTCTCGCCATCCATAACATCGAAAATGTCAGGCACAAGTTGGAGGCACATGGGCTCGGCCAGCATCTGGAATCCAGGCCCTTTGTGCGCCTTATCCCCCTCGGCATGAACATATATGAATGGGCACAGAAGGAGGCCGAGACGGCCCGCGGCAAGGTACGCCTATACGTCGTCTACAAGCCGTCCCTCACCCCAACCTACTATCTCCTATGGCTAACGTGGAAGCTCCAGTCCTACCACATCTTCGCCATCACGTCGGTCCTCCATGCGGCGAAGCCAGACGCCTGGGGCCCCGAGGTTCTGCGCGTTGCTGCGTCAGGCAAGGGTGGTACGGTATACCCAGCCTGGGCACGCGGTACGGCTATCGACCCGCTCTGCATCGACTTGGTCGAGGGAGGTAGGATTGTTCACCATCCATTGGCATTGAACAAGACCCACGAGTGCTGTGGGGCTGTTTCGCAGTCTGAATTAGAGTGAAGCAGTTTATTGTCTTTATCACCGCTTCAATCCACGCTTCGGTTGAATCTATGACCGTTTCTTCTTCTCTAAATGCATGTGGGACGCGCGTCTCTTTTCGTTCATGCTTGTTCAGTAAGCCGGGCCTTTTTCAATTCATTTTTCCCGCCTTTTCCCCTGCTGCGTGGGATGCAGATGTTCTCGACTTCCGCGTCCCAGCCAGCCCCATCGCCCGCGTAAGCTGATGAGCTCCCTTGGTCCTGTTAGGTGCCTTTATCTAAGAGTCGGGAGTTCGCGTCATCATCGTCATCCTTCCTAACCTATCCCATCCTGATCGTTGTTATCATCCCCAATTTCACAGAACCCAAGTACCCAAGTACCCAAGTCCCCAGGATATAAACGCTTGCAATCTCATGGAGGCAGACTCATACCATCCACCATGTCCTCGTACCTACTCCCTTTCCATGTCAAATGACAGGACCAATAAGGCATGGCTTGCCCACCCTTAGAAGCCCCCAGCCTCCTTTCCTAGAGGTGGCAAGCAGTATTTTACGCACTAAGGAGACATCCCCTAGCCTCATAGTTTTGCTGGTGTAGGAAGCAAGAGTGATTGTGCTCGCCCTCATTGTTGGCACTGCCCAACGTTGCCACTTAGCCTTTTTAGGGGTAACCAACGTCGGGTGCGTCGTCTGGAAATCCTTCCCCTAGCTGCCAGGTCGGCATCAGTCGTAGGTAGTTTGTCATATCCTTCAGGCTTCGGGCAATTGGCTAATGCCTTGGGGCCGATGCTAGACGTTCACAGTAGTGATAGCCTCTCGCTATTAACTGTGGACGCGTCGTGCGCTCAAAGTCGACGCCCAGTCGCGGTCATACGCCAAGGGAAGCATGTTATGCCCAGAGCTGCCTCCATCAAGGCATGCAAGATTGTTACAACCAGTAGTTGAAGATACCGGTCCTAAGGCCCTTTCCCCGCCGTCTTCGATATTTTCTCTGCCGCCTATTGAAAGTCAATCTACCTCCGCCCCATTTATGCACTCTGTCGAACCCGGATACCGGCCGAGGGCAATCTAGGTGCTTGATTCCCAGCTTGCATCCCCAGAATGAACGGACGCTCATCGGTGTATTACTCAATTCGGGCACTTAGCACAGGGAAGTGTTATTTAAACACAGCGATCGTCCTCTCAGCAAGCAGTTCCTAGTCACATAAGTACTGTTCGCCATTGAGATTCGGTGGAGTTATTCTCTATTATTAAAAAAAAAAAAAATCAAGCTCTGGGGGTGTATTCGTATGTCCTAACTGTGAAGCACCCCTTTGCCTGGGGAGGCGTGATCCAGGCGTATGTCCGTCTACCAAAACCGAAAACGGCTGAGACCGCTCCTGAGCGAGGGGCATGTCAGATTTTGGACACTAGGAAGTCAAAGTACTTCAGGCAGTTATGGTCTGCGTCTATCTTTTTCCCAGCAGCTGCCACCCATTCTTTACCTAAGGTACACCACGTAATTAAGCATCTGTCGCGCGGGGGAAAACTGGGGAGGACCAACCATAATTCCACAGCTTGTTTAGGTTAACTGAAGCCTTCTGCCCCTTGTAGGTAATACTGGAGATGTCTGCGTCAGCATAAGACCAATCATATGCCGAGCAAGCACTAACCGTTGGTCTATAACAGGGCCATCCCATTTATGGCGGGTCTGCGTCCACTCGCCCGGTTTGCTGTCCAGAACTCTCACGTGCAGATATTCGGCCTCGAACTTCTTGAGGAATCTAGCCGTCTTCCCAATAACTAAGCCGACATGGACACAGTCGGTCCGGTCCACCACATACTTCAGGTAAGGCTCCCGTGTGTGGCGATGATTGCGATAGGCCGGGTTACAAGACATAAAGTAATAATACTTGTTGTTTTCAAGTGGGCGTCCTACAACCTTCTCGGCCTCTCGCCAGGCCTTACTTTGGTCTCTGGAGAATATCCCACTTGCACTGAAATGATCCTCGTGGATGGAGATCTCAGTTCCGTTCGGTACATTTGAGATGGCCAGGCCATAGACCGCGGCGCAAAACGCTAGAACGCCTGTGAGCCTCATCTTGCTGAAGTAGTGGCTTGATTAGAGGACTGGTGGGTCGAGGGCTTCCACCACAATTGTGTCGAAGCAAAGAAAGTTCAACCAAGGAGGGCTAGAAGGACAGGTAACAAAGGCATTTTCGTAAGAGACGATGAGTAGACAAGAGACTGAGGGACATATTTATAAAGCACACCTAAATTTGCACCACGGTATTGTTAAAAGACTATCTGCACACTCAAGCAACAACCAGCAGTTATGTGGCATTTCTTCTTGACCCTGGTACTGGAGGGATGGTTCGGGTGTGGGCGTAATGCATGACATTGTTGCAACCTGTCCAATCCTGCCCAAATCATTACCCGGCCCCTTCATTCACAGCCCTTCCCTGTGTGTGGGACTAATGCCAAGTTCTCTAGCCCTTGTCAGCCCTGTAGTCAACACACGAGCCCCCACTATTCTACTCATGGGGCCATTCCACTGTGGAGGTGGGTCCCAGACGCGGCCGCTCATCTCCGTGACTTCGTCCAGCATCTAAGGAAATATTACCCCCGAGGTTTAAGATACTTGGACGCGAAACGACGCCTGCGATCAGGATCGGGGTTCGCCTTTACGAAGCAGTCCCAGCCACACAGGGATTGCACACTCCCTTGACCTCCTTGAACGGCCTCTCCGGGCTCTTCTTGTTCTCTTATAACTGACTGAGCAACGTCCACCAGGAAACGATTGATGGATGCTAGTTGCAATACAGGCAGAGACAAGCATCAATCGTGGGTCAGAACCCAGCATAAGACCAGCATATTATGTTCTCGTAAAGAACGAAAGAAGAGATAACCACATAAACCTCTCAACCTGCAGGTTGCGCCCAGCAAGCATGCCCTAGGCCTAGGATATACGAATCATGACAAGATGGTGTTTCCTTGACTGCTCCCCGAAATATTCCCTTGCCTAACCGTTCCATCGGTCCTGCTATCACCACCGAACCCACCCACCTTCTCTGCGAGAAAGAAGATGTATGGATGTGTCTTATCCCCAGCCTAGCATCCTATCGGTACTGCCGAGGCGTGATGCCACTGGGTTTGTAGTCTACGCGGTCCCGGACAGCTCATCGATTCGAAACCGAATCTAGCCCTCCCCCACCGCCGCTATTCAAGTGAATCAACCAAGTTGAACCAATCAATCAATCCATCAACGAAGCCATCGCCAGTCGATCTATTGGATCATAGGCCTCAGACTTGATTGACCGAATGCAGGTTTCGGGGCCGGGAGCAGGAACCGTTCGCCCCGTCACCCACTACTGGAGAATAAAACGGCATGTAAACCAGTAATTACTATCCGAAAGACTCAGGCGCAATGCTGTTATTATTATCACTAAGGCAGTTCAAGCTAGTCTTCTCACAACAACAACAACAACAACAACAACAACAACAACAACAACA